>NW_020451238.1:2352867-2619056 GCF_003343035.1 Apteryx rowi | reverse complement strand
CCCCAAGAGAGGGTTACAGAGATCTTAAACAGCACTCTGAAACCCTGTATCCTCCCTGTTCTCTAGACCCGAGCGCAAAGTAAGTCGGCTACTTCTGCGAAAGCGTCCTTTTGGGAGGAGAATGAAATGCACACTGCTGAGCGAGTTAATGCAGCCAGAGGAGATTATTTCCTCTTCTGCTCACAATTTTCTTGCTTGCTTGTTTTGTTAAGACTACTGCCCTTAATTTTTGTGTGGTTAGCTTTAATTCACAGTTCTCCTTTTTTTTTCTTTTTTTCTCCTTCCCTTAATCTCTATAACCAACAAGCTGCATTAATCCCTTCTGTATACAGAGATTCATAATCTGTTGCTGAAAGTATTATACTTTGCTTCTAGGGACCAGATGTCAAAAGCATACAGCAGAGTTTGGGATTCTGCCTTTTTGGCAGAACTGCTTCAGGTTGTTCAGTGCTGGTTGATACTGGCAGGTTTTCTTCCTTTGGATGTAGAACAAATCACTCTTGCTTACGTGCTTATGTAGCCTGAAAACTCTGTAGTCCAGCATAATGGTTTTAACCGAGTAACGAAGGGTTGCTCTTTTTTACAGGTAGGAAACAAAGGCTCAGAGGCTAGGGATGCAGATTCATGGTCCCTGTGGGGTTTTGCTGTGGCAGCTGAAGGTGATTTAACTCTGATCAATTTAGTTTACAGTAATCTGTCAGGTTATGAGCTGCAGGGGCCGTGGGCTGGCTAAGCTCCCTCTTCTGCCAGCTCCGCTTGCAGAGAGCTGAGTCCAGCCGGAGCGAGGGGAGGAGTCCAGTGACGGCTCTTCCGTCCAGCGCAACGGAATCCAGCAGCGATCGCGGATCCGGCGTGCCGAGGACCCGGCGCCCCGTGCGTCATTCCAGGCTGGAGCCCGCGCAGCCGGGCAGTAACCCCGCGAGCTGGGAGCGGGGGCGAGTCGCTCGCTCGCGGGAGGAGCGCGAACAAAGCCCAGGACATCTGCGTTGCTGCCGCGAGACCGCGAGAGCACGTGCCTGATTTCCAGTGTAAATTTTGCACCTCGTGCTACTAAGGCTGCTGTAGCAACGTGCCATCCTCGTCCTGCAGTGCCTGACAGTGCAACCAGCATCGCTGGTCATTCGGGAAACTGTCCCGGCCGAGCCCCGGCTGGGAGCCCTATTTCCGTTTCCTTCCAGCCTTTCAAATGTTGGTACTCTGGAAACACCTTAGCTGTTTTCTCACTAGTTGCTTGTTTCACCTGGAGCCTTCGGAGGAGCTTGGACAATATTTTCCCTGTGATGGGTCCCGAAATTTCAATCTCAATTACTTTCAGCTGCACTCTTCTGAGACCTGTGCTTCCACAGCATGTGCTAAATCGTTTGGAAGGACTGCATATGCCTCAGGATCAAAATGCTGCAGGAAACGTCAGCAGCATGTCTAAATAAACATCGCTCGTCTCCCGTACAAGAGTGTTTAGCAGCTCTGTTGGCAGATGTTTCTATAAAATGTTAAATACTGTGCTTTCCAAAGCTCCAAAATTGTAATCCAGTGAATAGAAAAGGACAGGGAAACCAAGGGGAAGGTGTGTCAAAGAACAGGAGTGCCCTGAAGAATTAACGGGTCTTCATAAATAAAAAGTGAATTAGGTTCTGGGACTTAGTGTTTCTTTGATAACTCTGGGTTTTAGTATGATTTATTACAAAAGTACTTTTGTTTTAGCTGCATAAAAGTACAGTGGGCAGTAAGGTTTGGCTTAAAGCAAGGACGTGGCTTTGTGATGGTAGCATGTGCCCTCCATCAGGAGTTTATAAATGCATTTCTGCATTGGTAGCTGAGTAGTGTTTAGCAAATATGTTTGTCTGCCAACTTTCAGAAGTGCAAAAATTGTATAGAGCTTAGTTCCTTTTTCTCATGGATCCCTTGCACCCTCTTATACTGTTAATTTATTTTTAAAATTATTTTTATTTTGGTGTGATAAGGGGAAAAAGAGACTTAGTTTTTCTTTTACAGCTCCCCTTCGTGTTTTCTATCTTCTCATTCCTTCACTACACGATATGTTTCAAATGCAGTTCAGGGTACAGTTTGTTGAAAAACTTCCCAGTGGCTTTGCTGACTTGGCAGTCTCCTTCACTTGGTCATCGGCTACTGACTTCTGCTGTCTGCTGCTGCGTGTCAATACTGCTGTCTCCGCGGCTGCCAGGATCAGCAAACACGTCCAGCTCGCCGTGCTGCTGCCCAAGGTCCGTGCTGGTCGGGTATCGGTGACCGCTGAAGCCCTTCCACGCAGGGCCGCTGGTGAGCGCGTCACCGTAAGGTTGAGGTGGTCCCAGCTGGGGACGGGGTCTGTCCTGCTGGGCGATGCACTAAACCAGGAGCAGTGATGCAGCCTTTTCCTCTGAGATTTTAAAACCTCCTCTGGACACGAGGAAGGAAAGCGAGACTTGCCCACGGTGCCTGTCGGCACAGAGGTGCGGGCTGGGGTTGCTGCACGCTGCTGAAGCTGCTGCCCCTCGCCCGGCCACCGCCTCGCCAGCCCGCTGAGACAATTAGCGCCTTAACTCTAATCTCCCTCTCTGCTTGTGCAGCCTGTTTTTCTTTCAGATGTTTTAAATGCCAAACCTGTGATACTGTGAAGTGCCCTAAAGTACGATTAGATAAGGGGAAGTAGCAAATGCATGCTGAGGGCAAAGCTAGTGGACGTTGCCTACATGAGGTCTTCAGGCGGGCCCCTGCGCGGTGCAGGTGCGGCGCCGCAGAGCAGCAGGACCATTTCCGGACTGGCCCGTCCCGGCATTTCTTGGCGCTGGCAGGAGGCACCGCACGTCGCACTATCGTGCTCGAGGCGGGCGCTGTGGAGCAGGGAGAGCAGAGATCCAGCGTTAGGGGATAGAGCTGGGAGAAGGCGCTTCATTTGGAGTTTTATCACCTATAAAAATGAGGCAAGGCTAATTGGCTTGTTTGGTTGATCTCAGTGAATGAAAAGTGGGACAGGCACAGGACCAGGTTTGACTATTTTGTTTAAAATATTGAGTTTTTAAATGTATTTAAATATTTCTATTCCCATTTGTTTTATAGTTGCCAGATTTGTTAATAGCTTAAAAGGTCAGGACAAGAACATGGTTTAACCCTAAAACTCTTCATTCCTCTGTTAAAATTGGCCCGAACCTTAAGACCCTTCTTATAATTATTAATATTGCTTTATTGACTATATATGTATTTCTTTGTACACCTGAACTGTTGGGGGGAAAAAAAGAAAATCAAGACTAATTCTTTCTTGTTTGTCTTAGTAATGTTTGTGTTCTAGTTATTCCATGCTTTAAAAAAAAGAAAAAGTCAGTTTAACCCTTTAGATATAATTTGGATTGGTAGCTAATGAGCTTCCAGTGTTTTAACACATACATGAAACTTTCATGATGGGTTCATGAGGGAATTTAGAACAAGGATAAAAGACTTTTCCCAGTGGCATCTTTGGGGAGGGCGTAATAAATGTGTGATCTCTAGGGAGAGTGGAGGATAGTCAACACTAAATGAAAATGATGTTTTAATCTTCAGAGTTCCCAGAGCCTCTGTTCTTCAAAGTCTCTCACTCACTTGATTCCTCTTTTTGAAATGCCCTCTTTATGCAAAGGAAGTGTCTTTCTGTTTTGCTTGGTTAGAAACTTAAGAATTTAAAAATACATGTGGTTTATCAGCAATGTCTTCCTTTTAATATATTGTAAAGCCAGACAGGAAGCAGTAAGAAAGACTTGCATGATGCTGTCAAGTATCTCAGCAAAGAGGAAAGACACAAAAACAACTGTTGCATGCCATTACTCTTCAAATAAATTTATTAAGAATGGTAAGTGGAAATCCTCTGGACTTCAGTCTTTAAAAGTGGCCACCTTGCTTTGGACCATCGCTCTGAGTCAACCCTCCTTGTCATGTTCATAATTGTTAAGAGATTTTCCAGTTACTGTGGCATTGAAATTTTAGATAACCAGGGAGGAGGAATCATCCCTTTCGTATATGTGACAGTGTTTTGTGTTTCCCTGGGCTTTCTGATGCAGCTCTTTAATGTGCTAGAAGGAAAATAGCATTCACTATGTGGAGAAGATATGGCTATCAAGCCCAAATCAGTGGGAGGGCCCAGGAACATGGACAGTTAAGAAATCCCTTTAGAGTCTCTTAATGAGGAAATTGCTTAGATTTCAGGCTTGGCATCTCTAAAAACTGAAATAGGATGATTTGGGAGCCTTTGATCACATTCTTAGGGATAGTTTCCTCCTGTAGCTATAGTTATTTAATGTCTTTTTAACCCCATAATCTTGACGCAGTTGAGTTGTTGATGTTTCAATCCAGCGATTGTTCATTTGAGTGACTCTCCTGTTGGATCCGTAGTATGACCATATCAAGCTAGCATATGTGCACTTGTGTCTTCTGTTTTGGGGATGCTGACCTTCAGAAAAAGGACAAGGTGGATAGGTGGAATCGTACTATCTTAAACTGTAGTAGCTATTTTGTTAGGTTCCTTGGTGGTTCCTGTTTTTCTCAGTTGGCATAAACTGAGTTAATGATTGTTCTCTCTTTTCCACCAGTGTGATTCTCCTTATCTCAGTGGAGTTAACAGCTGAATAAAAACATGTAGGTGAATGCAGAATTGGATGTTAGATGTGATATGAGACATCCCACTTGTTCTCTTGGACAGATTGCTTTTTGTGCTGTTACCTAACTATCCTCATTTCCTTACTGCCAAATCATCAGTTAAGTGCTAGAAACTGAATTTAGAAGAATGTGCATTGTGTCCTGGCAGCTGCAGAGAAGGAGGGACTGGTCTGTGCCATAGAGGGAGGCCAAGCTTTAAGAAGCTCTAAGCCGTGGAATAACATGTTGGTTTTGACTGCCCTGTGATGCCAGGAGAGCGTCCTGCAAGAGTGAATGCAAAAACAGAGGTGGAAAAATCAGGCTTTTGAATTTAGGGATTAGCTTTTGGGCAGGGAAGGAAATGTGATACCTTCTGCTTTGAGTCCACATCAGGAAAAGCGTTTTGCATGTTTTTGTAGTATTGGTAATGGTTTCTACAAACAGAGAAAATGTTTACCCACATTTCATATGTACAGAAAGTTCTCAGCCCTCATTGCCCTGAAGTTGCCTAACTGGCATCATGTTCCAGAGTGCTTTGCTGGCTTTGCAGACTCTGAAGAGATTTAAAGTCCATGTTGCTGCAGTGATATGTCATTTAACTGTCAGCCAGGAGTGTTGTCTTGGTATACATACGCGCATGCTGGCCAGATGGTCCTGGCTTTGGGTGCCATCCAAAGTAGCACATTAGAAAGGCCAGGTTATGTGTCATATTTCAGAAGCCAAGAAGAGCTGCCAGTTCTACTTCTTCAGTAGCAAAGAGCCTGACTTAATATATTGGTCATGTTGTCTTCACTATCCTCAAGCTGATTTTGTCCAAGACGCTTAAAAGTATGTAAGTTTGAAGCTGAACGAATCCCACCTGTTGCCTCTTTTGTAGCTAATATCCATGTTTGCATTTACCATGTGTCCTAGAAAGATCCTGTGTCTACTACAAACATTAGATTTTACTTTATAGTGGCAGAAGGAAGATTTATGTGTCCTTTGGCTATCAGTTCTCTTGGAGCACAGTATGATCTAGGACCTGGGAGATGTAGCTTCTCTTCCTAGATTTGCTAAAGGATTGGTTGTTTTGGGGCAAGTTGTTTTGTATTTGTTTGTTTCACGTTTTGTAAAATAGAACTCACAGTGCTGATTCCTTTTGTATTGCGCTTTTAAGAACTGTTGATGAAAAAGGCCTGATAAAAGCCATATGGTGATGTTATTTATAAATTATGAAAGAACTTTCCCATACCTTCTCAACATGCTTTTTTTTGTGTGTGTGTGTGTGCTAGAGGAAGACTTTCTCTAATAGGATTTAAAAGCCGCAAACCTCATCTGTATGACTTACAGATTAATGTGAAGATGGGAAATCTGCTATGTGTGGAGAGAACAATGGGGGAAGAAATGCCGTTAAGCACATGTTAATTAATATGGCCTTACCTTCTCCAAATTGCCACCTTCTGTGGGATGGGTTGATGTTTAAGCTGGTCTTGTTGGTTTTTAAAGGCTTTACATTGTCAGCCCATATCTACAAGGTTTGAGAATACTTTTTTTGGGGGGGGGGGGGTCTTTGTTTCAGGAAGAGCACTGGTGTCTTAGATCACCTGCTTTTACCAATCCTGCTGAAATCGGAGAACTTACAGTTATAATTTTGCTTGGTCACGGTGGGAAGCTTGGAAAATCTATATCCTTCACTTAAAACAAATACCTGGAAACTCCTGTGTTTTAAAATCCTTTCTGCTTTACTGACTGCTTTTGTTCTAATGTGTGAAATTTCCTTCCCCTGTCCTTTTATCTGCTCTTTGAAATTTGATATTCTCCATATGATCTTTTTATCTGCCGTTTTTGCTATCAGAGGGCTCCGTGAATTCCTTGGCGAGAGCTGCTTTACACATAAAAGCAAGGTTACCAGAGGCTACAAGACAGAAGCTGTACCCCGTTGGGCAGCAGTGTTTGGGAATATGTCCGAACCGGCGCTCGGGGCGGGAAGGCTCCGAAGGGTTTTGCAGCTATCGGAGACGCTTCGTTGCTTAGCAACAGTCTCCCGAGATGGAGGTTGGAAAGGAGCCGTTCTTGCCGGAGGACTTGCCGCCTGGCCTGGCCGGGAGGCTTTGGACACGCACGTGGTGTCGCGCCACTTAAGCGTGAAGTGCCGCTGGAAGGGATGGCCGCGAAGAGCTTCATGGGCAACAACCCCAATGAAAGTTAGAACTTTATTAATAAAGAGTGGCTGTGAAGCGCTTTTACYGCTCTTTTCATGTTGAAAATACTTTATATTATAACACCTTTGAGAGCGCTGTACTGCAACCGTTACCTGATTTTACAGTAACTTTTTTTTACAGGCTGTCTTGCATCTGGTYGCCTTGGGAGTAGGTGTCAGAGCCAGGATGAGAACTCGGGATGTGCCTGTTCTCGTTTGCTCACGCCGCGGTGGCGGAGAGAGTTGTTAGGTGGTGTGTGCCTGCGCGTATGCGTATATATAATATAATTGCCCTGTCAGCTTTTCTGTTTTGGGTTATCTACGTAAGGCAGCAGATAGCTAGTGGAGATGTCAGCCGTGATGTGGCTTATTAAGGGCTACGAGAGAGAAGTAATCACAAGAAACCCTGCTCCCATGTGGGCTGTGACTCTGGTTGAAGCTGTTCCGTCTTCATCCTTCCCACATTGACTGTTTTTTTTTTATTTCTTATCAAAGTGCTATGCCCTCTTGAAAAAATAAATACTGTGTGCGATACATCAGTATTTCTCACTCTGACGTAYACATACCATCGGAAAGGTGCTGCGAATGGTGAATGAGAAACAAAGTCAGGCCCTCGGAGCCACATAGYGTAAGATCTCGAAGGGCTCTTAGCTAATTTGAGTGGGCTAACAGTGACAGAGGTTGCRGCTCTGTGTCATGTGTGAAATCGTCACTGCATTTGGAAATTGAGGGCTGGCCATGAATGGAAAACTTTGCACAAATGTCCCTTTTTCTGGTGTGACTGGTGAGGCACTGTTTCGGAAGGGATGAAAACAGATTCTGCAAACCTCCCAGCCTTTGGTTTCTGGTTTGTGGAGCTAAAGTGCAGAGAGCCGAGTTTTTGGATCCGCAAGCTGAGCTTAAAGAGRAACTTATAATTTAGTATGGGTTGAGGAGGTAAAGGCCCTGGTTAGCCTGGTTAGCTCCAGCCCTTGGGACACCCCCCCCCCCCAAATACAGTGGAGCAGAAGAAAACTTGCAGYGTTCATTCTGGATCTGGTGAGACTTCAAGGAGGAGTGATTGATGGCACCTGCTCTGCTGATGTCTTTCTCTGCGCTCGGTTATTGTCCTGTCAGCTCTGCCTGCCCGAGGCCTTATTTTACATGCTTGGATAAGTGAATCACATCATTTTGATTCTGCACATGTTCTGCTCTCTACAGCTTGTTGTTTTTGTTCCCTCTTGAGCTTTAATTGTCTACCGTCCTGGTGGAGCGCTTGCTTGGTTACTCTTTCCTTAGTGGCAAGTGAGACTAACCAGGCAAAAGTRCAAATCCTTGGTTTTGTCAGGAACTTTAATGAAAGTGCTGATTTATCTGCTCTTTCTTGTATCCGTGTTGCAAACTGATGTACCCAAGAATTGGTGTTGTCATTTGTCAGTCTTACAAAAGTTTGACATCCCATCAGCATCACTCTTGCCCTCTGTTTCTTGCTCTCACATTCATCTCCCAGAGGAAAACAGGATGGAAATGAGAATGAAATCTGGGTTTCTTTTCTAAAAATAAAATAAAGTAAATCTTAAGGGCTTCCTATTGAAATGTGATGGGATTGGATTCCTATCTCTTATCCTTTGAAAATCCCAGCTGGAATTATTTAATGTTAAAGCATGGAATTTCGCAGTGTGAAATTCATTGCTGGCTAAGGATGCTCTGGGGATTAGAGAGACATTGCTTTGCCAGGAGAGCGGTGCTGTCACTGCAGGAGCCCTTGCTCACACAAAGGGACGTCGCTGGCCTGTCCTGCTTCAAAGCCGAATCTTGGGGGTGGGAGTCTTCAATTCCCACTGAAGTCGCATGCTGCGTGACTGACAGCTGGCTTGGGGCAGACCAAACCAGAGTGGGTAGCACTTTGCGCTGCCTGGGAATGGAGAGGGGGRAAAGAGAGGCAAGAGCAAAACATGGTTTGTTTGCTTTTCTTCTTTGGTAATGGGGTACTTTGCCTGTAGTGTTTCCAAAATTTCTTYAAGCCCACTCCACATTTTGATAATGTTGTTCCTTAGTTTACATGATACAGGGAGTCAGATTAGATGATTAAACTAGAAAAGCCTGATGTCCTACAAAGATTTAGCTGAGATAACTACATGCTCCTTGGAAGAAATCCATAGGTTTTAGTGGATGTCTTTTCAATTTCAGAATACTTGTATAAGGAGAAAACAGGAGCATATTCRGACAGTATACTGGGTAACCACTAAACACGTTTGTTCTTTGATCAAAGACAATTACTCTAAGTAGGCATCAATGTATGTTAGTGCAAATCCTGCACTTGAGCAAAATATGGACTGATAGCTGTATGTGCCCCAACAGGTGTGGTGTTATCAAGGTGCAGCTATGTTTCTGAGACTATCGTAAATCAGCAGTCATTTAGGTGATGGAGAGAGGAGAGATAGCAACTCTGTTTTGTCATATGAAAAATTGCCTGTATGGCCTCTTTTTCTAAACTCTTGATCTCTTTATAAAAAGAGGATTTGCCCTGCTGTTCTAATAAGAGTTGTAAAATAATATATGTGTAATTAGAATTTAATAATGATTTGTGTGACTGGATCTACAGCATAAGCTGGTTCAAGTGATTGTGTAACCTTTGCATTGTGTTCATTATCTAATGTTGAAATAACAGCTGGAAGTTGAGAGACTGACATGCAGTTTTAAAATTACAGAGCTTGAAATTGCTGCTGTCTGTAAACATATGAAAATCTATTAATGACCTTTGAGCTCTCCGAGTGAAAATGTTTTATAACATAGAACATCAAAATTGCCTGCCACTGTACTGTATGTTCTCCCTTTATCAGTGATTGCCTAGGATATAAATGAATGTCTCATTCCTGACACAGATATCAGAATACTTGAACTACTCTGTGAAGCCCTAAGGATATATGGAAACATTTGGTTGCTTATTGTTTGTTCTAGCAAACTGGTTATAGATTAGTTGCTCACGAGCACGTGGCGTGCTAAGCCACTCTACAGAGAAGAACATAGCTGCTGGCAAGACTGATGGCTGCAGACCTCTGTTGTGAAATACATTCCTCTAACGGCATGTTTGAGGAAGAGCAAGGGTAGCACAGATGCACTGTCTTGGACTTTTCGCTAGTGTGTGTCACACTTAGACATTTAGAAGGACATTTCTATCATGTTAGAAGTCATCTCACTCAGAGTTTTCCTATTAGGTTGAGTTAATATGCTATAGGCTGCTGTTTTTATAGGTGGATGTCTTCTACATATTTCTTGTTGCTGGATTGCTTTTATTCTTTCTTGTTCATTTCCTCGCCAAAAGAAACTACCAGAGGACTAATTATTTAATGCACATTCTAGACCTCATCACAGCTGAGCTGAAAATTGTTGCCTGCCACTGAGGGCACCTGCAGAGTTGGTAAAAATGCCTCTAGTGTCATAGTGTGTAAGCATGAATTAATTTATCCTGCAGCACCAGGGATTCAGGATATGGCTGATTTTTCTCCTGGAGATTCCCACCCCTACAGCAGAGCTGGCTGGCAGGAAAGAGCATAAGTAGGTAGCAGAATCTCAGTGTCCACAGCTAGTGGCAAAGCGAATGTGTGTTTGAGGCCTTGCTTTGGGCATCAGCTGACTGTCACCATATGAGAGATTTCTCTGAAGTATTCATTCCTTAGGTGCTATTGCCTTAAGAGCAGTATATTTTTCATGGCTATGTTTTAAAAGTCTGTATCTAAAAATAAGTAGAGACAACATATGTGACTAAATTAAAAATCRTAGAAAATAAATTAAAACTTTGCATTTGTGTTTAGTGGGTGGAAGCTTTGAATCGCTTAARAAAACAGGCCTGAGATTCTTGAATTCGTAACTGGGCTATCTAAAGGTGTAGCCATGGTGTTAAGGATGAGGCTCCTTACATGGTAGTCAATGCAATCATGTTGTTGCTTGATACTTTGCCCTRTGAGGATCAAAACTTTAAATGCTTAAGTATAGATTGAGGAGGCCAGTTTAGGCACCTGCCTTTGGTAAAAGAGCCATATGCCTAGTCCATCTGCCCAGCCTCAGGTTGGCTCAGCTCAGTTTTCAGAGTCCACCTCATGGAAGCATGACATCCCTGTCTCAGCAGAAGTTGTAATGGTTGTAGTTTGTCATTTTGTCATTAATTTTAAAGAGATAGCCATTATTTACAAGAGTTTCTGTCCATAGTGACACATGTGCTGCAGCAATCTGTCATTCAACAGCGCCTTCCTGTTTTCTCTTTTCTGACCAGTTTAGCTGAAAAATGGTAATGGTGAAAGCATCAGCTGCCTTATCAGTTTGACCAATAGGACCTTGGTGACTCTTCCTTTGGCAGCGCAGGGCCAGCTGGTACAGCTGGAGGCTTGGGGTTGTGCTGCCTTCACCGCAAGGAAGGACTGAAACTGAGCCAGGAAAGGGCCACGTCTGGCTTTGAGCAAGGAGCTGCTTTTCCAGGTCCCAGTTCTGTCTCTGAATGGGAGCCTCAGTGTGGTTTAAATAATCCATTTGAGGGGGGAGAGAAGTTGATTCAAATTAAGTTTTTAAGTGCAGCTCTGTAAAGAAGCTTGTGATTGCTGGCTGTCGGCAGAGCGCGGGCCCAGCAGTGTCTCTGATTATTTGTACGCTTGAGTAACATGTTCTCCAAAACACCGGGCCTGGGGTTCGTGCCTGACCTCGCTGCTCGCTTTGGGAAGTTAACTGATATTGATGCCCCCCAATTCTCTCTAAAATGGGGGTGTTATGCATAGTCTGGCCCTTGTAAAGCGTTGGACAGTGCAAGGATGGCGTGCAGAGTTGCTGCCGTCCTAATTCTGCCGTCTTTGGAAACCGCTCACCAGCATGGCCGGGGAGTTTGCGGGAGCGCTGGATCCTTGCACGCCCACGGAGCCTGCAGGAGGCCGCTCTGCGCACGGGGAGCTCGTGCTGGCGCTCGGCAGTGTGGCGACGCAGCTGAAAGAAGCTGAAGTAGGTGCTGTCAGATAAGTGCAAGCTCTTTTCCAAATCCTTCATACGCTGCGTAAACCGGGCGGGCTGAGCTCCCAGTCTGGGCTGAAAGYGGCCTCAGCCGAAACATGCTTTTATCTCCCGTGACAGCTGGGCAGGTTGGCCTTGCGGGGCGCGCGCAGCAGCCCCTGCCAGCGCCCCCGCCGCCTGCGAGAGCCGGGCAGGCTGGGCTCGCCGTACGCCTCGTTTCGTCTACCTGGAAATGGTGCCCCGGCTTCCCTTCAATCATTTCAGCTCCCTCGCTCTCCGGCACGCTTTCCACTGACAGTAATTCTGCGCACGCTCGCCGGGTGTTTACTGCCGTCACTGGAGGAAGTACTGATGGCTTAAAATGGGATCATTTCCTTTCTGATGGACAGCAAGCACCTGTGGGAGTTTTAGTAGCTGCGCAGCGTGTCCGTTAGTCGGCGGCGAGGAAGACGTGCGCAGCTCTCTGCAGCGCGGCCTCGCAGGCTCTGCAGAGCAAATTGGAGGACGGGGAGGGAAGCGWGAGCCGCTTCCTGGCGGGGCTGCGGAGCGCGGCAGAAACAATAGATCGTGTTTGCCCTGCTCCGCAATGGGCGGCGGTGGCAATATTGATACCAAAAACATGGGCGGCCAGGTGCTGGCACTCGTGCGGATTCCCGTGATTTCTTTTTAAAGATAAGGTATTTGCTGCATACACTCGTATTTTTATTGTCCCTAAATTACCATTAAATATTCTATATCCAGGTTCTTGGTAATGCTGTGGAGGGAGGGGAGTATTGATTTGTTTTTGTTTTTGTTTTTTTCCCCCTCAACTAAATGAGAAGGAAGAAAACAACACCAACCCCTTTCTCCCCAGGTTTTTAACACAATTACTGCTTAATGCTTTCTCAGTGTTTATTCAGTTCTTGTACATTCAAAAAGAGTGGTTAAAACCTTGCACAAATATTGTGGGTTGAAATGCATTTACAAGTATGGTGATACTGAACTTCCCTTTTCTAATTTTCAGCTACCTTGCCTTGCAGTAGCATTTGTTGAAGGTACCTCTGCTTGGTACGACGTCTTCAAAGTGCTAGCAGCAAAGATCTTAATTCCTGGGAGACATAAGTGGTCATTTAGCAGAGTACCTGGCAGCTTGTGCTTCAGCTTTTCAGAGGTGACAGGAGTGCAGTGTCTGATAATAAATTTGAGTGTTTCAATTACACTGAGTTTCTTGGTTCATCTGCTTTTATTTTTTAAGTTAAATCATGCATCATAAACCTGCAAAACAGTGGCAGCTTCAAATGTCTTAACATTTCCAAAGCTGTCTTGTCAAAAAGTCATCTTATTCTTGAGCTGAACATTTGACGGGGTCAGAGCAAACGCGATGCATTTTAAAAAGCTAGACCCAAACTCATCTGGAATGTGTCAGCTAGGAAAGGGGAATTGCAGTCTAAGGTTAAACAAGCAAGGATTTCATTTGCAATCATTTTAATTGATATTGATTGCATTGCTTGAATGTAGGGTCAGAGCGAGAAGAGTCATTTCAAATCTGGACTACTTTTTTTTTTTTCCTTTTTCCCTCCTTTAAAAAAAAAAAAGAGGCTTTAGTGGCTGAAAGGCTAAGGGCTTGAGTTAAATTTTTAGTGAAGTTCGCAGCAGGGGAGAAGAGAGGGCGGGAAAGTAAAACAAACGAGCGTGTGTTATGTTACAGGAAAAGTGAGAACTTCCCCCTCCGTGAAAATGGCAGCCTCCCGGCTGGAGATGCCAGCAGACTGCCTCCAAGCCCCGCGAGCCGCCGGGAGAGCGGAGCCTCGCTGCTCGGCTGGACCGCTGCCAGGCGGGTCTCCAGCGGGCTGCCGCCGCCGCGCTCCGGGGCCGCCGCACCTTGAGCGCCCGGCTGTCCAAAGCAGAGTCCTCTCGCTTCTCGTCCTCTCCCACCGTTTCTGTGTTCCTGCTTCTCTCTTCTGTTTTTCCTCTTCTTTTTTTAAATCTCTGCTTGCGTTTTCTGCCTTTTAACCACATTGAGTTCAAATTCAGTCACCTTGATGGTCCCCCCTGATATCTCAGTGACCTCTTCTCCCTTCCCATGTTTCTCCCTGTTTTCTCCTTGTTTCCTCATTTCATTTGCCTCTTAGCTGCTCATCTTCTCCTGTGCTGGATCCTGTTGCTGGAGTGTTTTTTTCTCTCTACAGACCCATCTTCAAATCCAGGCCTTAAAGTTCATTTCTTTCGTGTATCTTTCTCATGTATACATCTCCAATATTATCTTTCCCTTTGAATTCTCTCCTTTATCACCTTTGCTGCAACTAGACAATAGATTGCTCTTAGTAGAGATCCTGTCTTTGCATTTGTAAAGTGCTTTGGCTACTTAGAAAGCACAAGAAAATTAAGTCAGCATCTGATTCTGTGTTGTTCTTCTGTAAATTGGATATCAGGTCAATAGGAATATTTTTTAAAGTGACTGCCTAAAAGTAAATCTGTTTCAGTTAATCTCTGAGCCAGGATCTCTCCCTGACTCTCAAACATTTGACAGCCATACTGCTAATTGCGTGATAAGGCTAATATAGGGAGAGCTGGTGCTCAGATCGGAAGGGGCTTTTCCACGGCGGTTTTGCTGAGGGCAGCGAGAGACAGAGAAGAGCAGGGTGAGTTTTTGGAGAGAGCAGTTTTTTGTGTTTCCTTGGGGTGGATCCTTTGTTGTTCACTGGGATATTTCATGTTCCCAACTTAAGGAATAAGTAACGAAGAGCCCGTGAGGTAGTTGTGGAGAAAGAAGTTGGAGGCTGTTTCCCTTCTGGGAAAACAGCCCATATAATCCTTTAAAGTCAGCAGAGGCAGTCTGGCAGCAGAGGAAAGTAACCGGTCTTTGGCTTGATGTCTGAGCCTGGCGGTTCCCCGCCTGCCATCGAGATGGAGGGATTGTAATGGACTTGAATTTGCACCAGGGCTGCTATTCTAGCTAGTGCTTGAGGGTTGAGGGTAGTTATTTTATTAATGGTAGATGTTATTTTTGTCCTCAGCACCCCAGCAGCACACTTGAGGTGATTTTTTTAGCTGTGTGGTTTTTGCATTTTTTTTCAGGTTCTTTAAGTGTTCCCTATGTATGAAAGGTATTTATAACCCTAACCTCCCCCTACATGCTCTCCGAAATCTGAAAGAACTGTGTAAACTCGGAGGATTAAGGCAGAATTTGAGCTGGACTGAGCAAACACGCAGTGATAACTCCAGCCAGTGGATAGCAGTGGATGTGAGCTTGCACCAGGATCCTCTAGGGCTGACTTATTTCCTGATCAAACAGTGCGGAGTCTGTTGTGCAGAAATTGCTTGGTGTGTGGCATTTTAGGCATAAGAAGGGGGTAAGAACGATCTTATTCCAAGCTGCGGGCCATGGACTTGCATTATGCGTAGCATTGCTTGTGAACAGCGGTGTGCATCTTGAGCATCTTTGGAGATTGCAGCTGTGGTGCTGGTGGCAGGAAGAAAAGCAGCTTTTGAGGAAGGAACATTCCAGGTAATTAGGTGTAGCTAGCTACGCTGCAAGCGGAGGTGCAGTTGCATAACTTCAACTAGCTTGGGCAAAAGCAGCAATGAAAAAGCATTCCCCAAGATTTTATCATGGGCTCTAAAAATCTGCTGTAGAATCTAGTTTACGTGCTTGGGTTGCCAGCCCAGGCTGAAGTCTTTGTCAGTGTGTCTTCACAGCTGTTGGTGTGCAAGTTATTTCAGGTAAAGTTGGAGTAGGTATATCTACCTGTGCGGCAATTATATTTTCAGCTGAAGTATATGTGGTCTTTGATACTGGGGCATCCAAAAAAACAAATGGGGTGATAGAATCTGAATATTTCATTTAGTAACTGCCAGGAAAGAGGCCCTAAAGAAAGGCCTGGTTCTTTATCTGTAACCAAGCAGTCAGTGAGAACCATCTGTGCTCGGTCTGCATCCCAGCCAGAGAAGGGACTGCAGATGGAGAGGCTGGAGCCTGCCCTGGGAGGTGTGAGAGGGATTTCAAAGTGAGGACTGGTAGAAAACACATCTGGAAGCAGTAAGGAGCAATAGTTTTGGTTGTATATGCTGCAACAAGATTTGGCAATCTATGTCCTGGAACTGAGAAGAGAGAACAGGCCTGGATCTACCAACAGCCAGGTCTTTTGACTCCCAGATTGGGCAGAAACCCCAAGGCTGGATGATATGGAGTCCTTCAGGCTTTGTGGCCTGACTTCAGATGTTGTCACTGCGTGAACTCCTAGGTTTTACATGACGAGTGAGGGCAAAAATAACAGCTGGTCTGGACCTGTCTGGGGGGAAGGCCCTAATGGAGCTGTTTGTCAGAAAGCCAGTATCACCTGCAGGTGGGAATTTCAGGTCTGAAGTTCAGGTACGTCATCAAACGCTGTCCACTGCAGTGATGTACTGAATGTTCTGTATGCGCTTAAATTTTCCAGCAATTGCCTGCACACAAGCACAGATGCACATCCAAAAATAGTAAGCTGTTGTGCTAAGTGAGGTCCCCAACTCAGAGGTCATAAACTTTAGTAAAAGAGCAATCGCTGGAAGGCTCTTTTTGTGGAGTAAATAAAAAGGGAACAAAGGAGGCAAGAGCAGCAGCCCCATTAGCCCCCTCCTGCTCTCGCCTGAGGCTGCAGAGAGGTCTGCATTTAGCAGCCTGGAAAGCAGCCGGGCTGTCACCCGCTGTCAGCAAGTAGAAGCCGAGGTCAGTGTCCTGCGATCCCAGCAAGGGTGAAGTCCTGTGAGCTGTCACCTCCGCTGAAGCAGAGGGAGCGGGGCCAAGGAAGAGCCTTTCCTGGGACGGGACTGAGGAGGTGGCTCCTCCCGCAGCTGCTTTTGTGCCACGGGCCAGCAGCCGCCGCAGCTGCCTGCCTGTGGGGTCTTAATTCACGACTGTTTGGAAAGCGCTCGGGATTCGTGGACGCAAGTGGCGCTGCAAGTGAAGGCGTTATTTCCTTGGCTTGGATCCAGTTATGACTGTATTCTCTGAATTGATTTCAGTGATGAGACAAACCTTGCCTCTCTGAACAAAATGGGGATAAAAAATAAATTTCTAAGAAGGGAGTTTTGTATGGTGCAGTAAGGGGAAGAGTACAACTTTCTTGACTCATTGTGTGCGACAGTGAACCTGAACCTGCAGTGAATGTGCTGTGCGTGCTAAGGGAAGACTTTCCCTAAAGCGCTAACAGAGGCCTAATTCCCACATGAAGCCAGTTTGAGTTAAAATCCAAACTGCCATTTTCTGCCTTTGCTTTCAAAGTGAATATTAAAGGCTGAGCCGGGGGGTGTATTATTTGCTGGAGCTTCCAGGTGGTGGTATTGCCCTGCCACTGCCGCCTCCTCCATCACCAGGGGTCTGTGGCAGAAGCAGCATCTTCCATGCGTCTGCCATCACGTTGCAGCTGCCTATGGTTTTATAAAGAAATGCATGTTTTTGGTGACTTGTTTCATATGTTTTGCTGAGTATCAGTTAACAGATGTCATTTCCACTGCACTACTTTCTGATTAGTTACTAGAACTTAGTGTTTTGATGCTATCTATCTCAGCAACTTCACCGTAAATAGGACAATGTGACCTTTTTATAAGTGGTGTCTCAAACTGCTGCTTTAGAGTGTTATCTTAAAACTAAAAACCAAAGTAAGCAACTAAACACTAATTGGTGGTACTCGTTTTATCATTCACAGAGAATAATGCCAGACAATCATTCTCTTTGCTCTTTCACTAATTATGGATTTGGCAAGCTGAGCTATATTCTGTTTTGCCCTGTGCCTCTGAGACAGTGCTACTTATTTGAATTTGGGGGCAGGGGGCTGTGGTATCTTTGGGGGTTTTTGCAACCTGCTGTATGTGTGTGTGCTTTAACAGGAGGTTGCCAGCCACAGATAACCCTGGGCAAGTTGCGTGGGGATCGTCTGGGTGCTGGATAATTGTCTGTTGCCCTAGGATGGGATAGGGAATGGTTGTATTTCTTTTATCACCGTGTTTCAACTTCCAGTGTCTGTGCCGCCCTGAAGTGCCGGTGCAGCGTCTTGCTTCCCAAGGAAAGGTGACTCTAAGCAGTGAGTGAYTGGAAGGGGAATCGCGTGCTGCACACCGAGGCAGCCAATTCACTAATTAAAAGAGCGGGGGAGGAAGTAATCTAGAGCAATCAGCAGGGCATTTCATCTCAATTCCCAACTTTCTTTTTTCGTTGGGCTTTAGGTGGTAAGAGACTAGAGAGCTAATGGTTTCATGCGCCCTTTTGTGGTAGGGAAGGTGTGTGCGTGTTAACGTGACTGAGTTGTGCTGGGAGCTTTAGTCACGTAGGGTAGGAAAAATGATGTTCTAATTGTTCAGGTCAGAAGGGGTGGACTAGGCATTTAAAAATATTTCTCTGGCTGAAGTTTACAAGTTTTGTCATGATTAGCAGTGCTTTTAAGGTATCTCCTAGTCCAGTTCAGTTGCTTCACATGAAAAAGTAATAAGGATAGAGAGTCTGCACATCATGCCAGAAAGAGGTCAGTTTTGACCCTCGAGCAGTTAACAAAAGATATGGGGAAGAATCTAACTAGCTGCGGTGAGCTAGTATCTTAGTGGCTTGGTGTATTATTTCTTGTCTGTGGTGTGTGTGTAGGGGGAGAGGTTGGTATATTTGCACCAAGAGTTCAGCCTTCAGTTCTTTAAGAGGCCAGGGATGGTAATAGGAACAGTAATTCCCTTCTCTGATCTCACTAGCATATGTTAACCATTATTACATGACACACCAGCTTTTTTTTTATCGTGTTTAGATCATATGTTATAGCCCTGATTCAGGGAAGGCATTTATCATTTAGAAGTATTCAACCGCTGTTATGTGTTTAGATACCATTGATATTAGCTAGCTTATTGCATGTTAGCCTTTGAAAGCGTATTTCTTGATACGAATGTTACTGTGAATTAGACTGTCAGGCACAAGGAGGGGGGGTCTGATATGTTACTTTCTAAGACGGAAAAAAAAAGAAAATAAAAAACCACTTTTGTTTTGGGTGAGCAGAGTTAAAGGCTTTTCCTTCAGGATGGTGATTTGTTTAGGTACTATTGACGTATGGCTCCGGAATTAATCTGAGGCAAACTCATTTTCATAACCAGTTTCAGCATCTCTGGAATTAATCAAACACGTAGCCTGGAGAGCGTTCATCGTAATCTAATCTAAAATTACTGTTTGCATTGTGCGTGCCTAATTATTCATCTTGGGTTCTCTCTGGAAAGAACATGCTGTTTTGTTTGTGTTTTTATTCAACATTTATATTGCTTAATGCTTAACAGTAGTCTCAAAAAACTTAAAGAATTTACAATTTTCTTCCTCCTTTACAGAAGGACATGTCGCTAAAGCCTCAGGAGCGGAAGGAGAAGTGGGAGAGGCATCCAGGAAAGAAACCTCGAGAATCTGAAAACTGTGTGTCTGCTGAGCCAAGTGAAAATGGCCATAATAACGATGCTGGGAGCTCTGAGAGAGAGGCAGATCGAGGCAAAGAACGGGTGAAGAAGAAACTCCCTTTGAAGCTATCCAAGCAGGTAGGACAAATATTTCTCATCGGAAGTGACTGCGTTGTAGCACTGGCCACTGTAAAATGTTGTCCTGCTGCTAGATCAGGATTGTTAATGTAACTGGCTTCTCTGGTAATTTGTGCTGGAGAAGACAATGTCTTTTACACGAATTCTAGCCCTGTGGGGAAGGTCTTTATTGCAGACAAGTTTTATAAGTTACAGTGAAAGAAGAGGTGTGCTGAGTAATGTAGAAAGAAAGCATTTAGGAAGGATCAGACCTGCCTTGTATCCTGTAACTTTGAGAGAGTGCGGTAATTCATACAACATATTTATGGCTCCTGCTGTCTTAGACACAAATAGAAATCGTCAATCAGATCATAGCCACCTTTAGGGATGACCTGGTTGTTAATGTGCGCTTGGAAGCTGCAAATGTGAGTGTGTCCATCTCATGAATCAAGTGCATGGGCCCTCCAAAACAGTATGTTGGGAAGGAGGAGAATGCGCAAGAATTTTGTAAGTGGAAAGTCGGTTTGGAGGAAGTTGCAGTTTAGGGGGGTTCCCTTTGCACTTCTGAAATGTGGTAGAGCATTAATAAATGAGGAGTTGTGATGCTGGGGGAACAATTCCAGAGGCTCCCACCTGGACCACGGTGTGCGTGCAGAGCCAGGGAGGTGACAGAGGAGAGGCACTCTGGGCTGGCAGGCTCTTTATCACTTACTACTGCTCAGCAGGGAGATTTGTTGGTGACTCAGTGCTCATTCATCAGTTTGAAGTCCGCATGGCACAGCAGCATATATCTATGAGCAAACACTTTCCCAGTTGTCTGTTAACGTGGTGCCAAATGGCAGCCAGTAGGAAGCCTGGGCTACTTGATCCTTTTGCATTTGTGCCAAGCTAAAAGAAAGTATACCACAATGAAAAAGTAATTCTAATTCTTCGCGATGCAGAAAAAAGAGCTGATTTAACCAAAGCACATCTCCTCATCTGTGGAAATGGTTCTGTATGTGTGCCAAACAAGAAAAGATTGAAATCACCAGTTACTGGAAGTGTTTTTCATAGATTTTCAATATTTTAGGATTTGAAAGGATTTTTAAGGTAATCTGATGTGACCCCCTGCATACCTTCTCCACCGTAGGCAATCTTTTGTGATTGAATTGTAGGATTTTTGTTCAAAAGGCCTCATCGTAATGTATGTTAGAAATTTTGATGGCCCCCGTCTTCCAGTAGCTAATTGTTCTTCTCATTAACGAATTAGCTAACTTTTGTTCTCCTCATTTTGATTTAAAAAAAACTGTGGGAATAATTCACTCCAAATAACTTATGCGAGGATGTTACTACTTTCCTGCTTGCAGACATTGAGGTAGCCCATCATATAGTCGTATACTTCTAGTAAAACCTCTGCCAGGTTTGTTTTCTTCTAACTCCCCAAAGTGATACCGAGTGGTTTGTTTTTAGAATTGTCAGTGTATATACTTAAAAGGTATCAAGTTTCTTGTTTRTTTTTGCTAGTAGTCAAGTGATAGGGCTTCACTTCCCCCTTTTGGATACAGGTGCAATGGATTTGTGTACAAATATTCAGTCTGTGCAAATTAAAATGGCTTTTTTATTTTGGGTGAATAAATACGCATTGTGTATTTGAATTTTGGTTTCAGTGAAAGGTTGGGCAACTAGGGTCGTCTTACTTGGCTTCAAAAAACCATAAACTGCTAAGTATCTATTTTACCAGAAAGTCCTGGCTTTGATACAAGATCTTTAGGAGCAGTAGCGGCTTGTGGTATCCCTGCCTGCTTCTTACCCCAGGATTGTGTTAGTCTCTGCTTCACCAGGTGCTCTGGCCTCTTCTTTATAAAGTTGTTGAGATTGTGTGTGTGTGTGGGGGGGGGGGTTATTTTTTTATTCGTGTGGAAAACCCCCAAACAGCAACCCAAGAACCCTTGCAAAGTACCTACAAAGCTGGCTCGGTTTCCAGCCCTGGTACCCGGCGTGACCCTGCAGAGGCTCGAGCCGAAGCAGCGGAGGGTGGTGCAGCGCGGGAGCGGGGAGCTCCGCAGGGCGTCTGCAGGCCTCTGCTGCTGCCCGCATCTCTGCGGCTGGAAAGCCCGGTCTCAGCACGTACCGTCTTTCCAGGAGCCGCAGAGTTGTTCCGCCCAGTCCAACCTTGCCCAGCAGCGAGCTGGGTGCTTTTCAGACGCTCGYGTCTGTGCCGTAGCGGCGCTGTGCGGCCGAGGTCGGCCGGGCAGCGCGCAGGGAGGTCCCGCGGGAAGCCCGGCTGCCGAGGGCTCCCCTCCCCGGAGCTCCCGTGGGAGCCCCGGGCCCGCTCCTCAGCCTGCTCGGGAGGAGGAAAGCGCTGCTCGTGCTGACATCCTCTACGTGAAACACAAAACTTAGACTGCAAGTATTTGTGGCCACTAAGGAATTCATGGCACTTCTTTACAGACCTTTGGGGTAAGAGGTTTTGGTATGCTGGCCACATTCCAGTTTCTGTAATTATGTTCTGCTGCCTCAGTTTACCAAATGCTTAGATTCCTTATGTTTCATTTCTGAAAAATGAGGATGTTGATACCTGTTTCTCCTGGCTAGTGTTTGGCTGCCATCAGTGATTAAACAGAATATTTGCACATTCCCCAAACCCTGAATTCGTCTTTCCTTCATCCATTCTTTTATCTTTTCTTCCTGAAAAAAGTAGTAACAACCTTCAAAAAGAGAGAGGTATATAAAAAAAAGTATAAAAAGAGTGAGGAGTTGCCCAAAGAGTATACAATAAAATCTGTGATGAGCAACTCATTAAAACACTGTGCCTCTTCAAACAAGTCACACAAGTTCATGTTTTTATTGAAAAGATAGATTTAAAAAAAAAAAAAATACCTTGTATTATCCTTGTATATAGCTGATATAACTGTGAAAAACAGACAAGTTTCAGGCCTTGCATGGCGATGAAGTGGCAGCAAAATCCAAGCTAGATAAAATAGATTATTCTTGGTTCAAACTAATTATGCCGATATAGACAGCTTTATTTTTTTATTGTTATTTTTTATTAACCACAAAGTTTACACCTAGAATCTTGGCATTTCCTGCCAAGCTGTCTAGAAAAATTGGTTGTGATATTAAGTTTCCTGGAATTTTGGGGGTGATTTTTGCATCTGAGGGTTATAAACATAGGTTTATACCTAATTTGGAAAGATTATAATTAATGCGAATTATATTGAGATATCTTACTTAGAAATTCCTGATCAATTTGAAGCCTTTCTTATACTCTCATTGCTCCTCTTCACTGTGCTACTGATTTGTCATCTTTTCTGTGCAACCTCCTCTAATAAATCAAATTGGGCATTATAATTATGGCATTCCGCTAATCCTTGTAGATAGGTGCAAAGTGGTAGGCTGATCTGAGTGCCAGGTTGTCTGCTTTGTTTAGAAAATTAGATTAATGCTTCACTCCATTTGACAAAACATCCAGATTCCTATTTGCTCCTGATTATTCGGTTCTTCTGTACCTCAGGGCATGGCGAGAGAGTTGCTGGAGCTAATCTGGCCTTTCCAGCCTATTACTCCAACTGTGTACAGAAATCATTTAAAGGCATTTGCTTCCTGCTGCAGCCAAGCAGAGGGACTGAAGGACCTTTGGAATAGTTACAGCTCCTTTGGCCAAAGGTTTTTCAGGACTCGGGTCCGTCCTTAATGACGTGCACAGAAGAAAAGGGTGCTGACTCGAAACTGCTGCTCTCTGACGGGAAGCAACAAAACTGTTCACAGCCATCATGCATGTGTCAAGGAATGAGAAAGGGTTTAGACATGTGACATGTTTTAGTGTCGCCCGAGTTGCTGCAGGAGTGCTTGCCTCTTTGAGAGCGTGCGGTGGCATCCACCCCAGGCATGTCTGCTGGGAAGTGAGTCGTGGCCAACTCAACCCTGCTGCGTGGCCGGGAATCCCCGCAGCGCTTGCAGGCAGCGCCTGCTGGGCGGGATGTACTAAGCCATGGAGATCATCAGCCCTTCCAAGATTTCCTGTATGGTCAGATGTGTAATTCAGACTAAGAAAGAGGTGGATGTTGAGATGGGGACCTCTGAGTTCCAATCATACTTCCTTGTATTGCCCTGGGTGATTCTTTTTCTAGACTTTAGAGAGCCCCTGTTTGAACTTGGAGCTTCTCTTTTGTTAATTTTCCCTTAGCTGAGCTGTCTTGTGCTTTTCGTTTTTGAGTTCATTTTCTGAGTTGCTGATTGCTCTCTGATCATCTGTGGTGACCCCACTCAATTCGGATGTGCACTACTCCCCCCCCCCCCCCCCMSCYTCAGGATGTGTTGCCATTTTTGTATGTAGGCTGAAAGTGGACTGACCTCCTTGTGAAAAGAGCTGCTGCCAATAGAAAAAGAGTTGCTGATACTTCAAGTTGACTAACCACAAGCTCTGCGGTTAGTCAGCTCAGGAGCATCATAGTGTGTTGAATATGTTTAGATGTTAAATGTGGCTGTAATAACACTCTGTTCTGCAAATAGTCATTTGTCATGAAGATGACTGTCTTACACCTCCTCCTTCCTTTTCTCACCCACTGTTTAAATCACCCGAGATGAGGAAGAATCTCAAGGAAGCTGCTGCGAACAGGGTGGTGTAGCTTGTATTTAGTGCTCAGAAGTGATGTGCTGGCTTTGGAGCATGGGAAGAAAGGGTAAGAAAGCTAACGCTGTCCTGTTTCTCTGGAGGTGTGACACCTCCCTGACTTCGAGAGAGCTCCCGTAAGGAGGGGAAGCAGAGTAATTCCTGCATCTCATTCCCTCCTTAGCCTTCATCAGACTGCTAAGCATTATCCATGATTAATGTTTATTGTTGCTTTGGCTCTTGCTGGACTGGAACTACTAAATTAAATTAACATGTTTGATTACCTATTTATGTTATTTTTCTGTAGTGCTCATCAGCTCGTTATCCAACACTGTTGATGAATATACCACCCCCAGAGAACACTGCTTTGGGGTACCATTGATCTGAGCCAAAGGTGGCAGGTTCTAAACCATTTTCCATCCAGGACACATGTTACTTCTCCCAACGTCCAGGTGAAAATCAGCTGGCATTACAAATCCCTATCCCATTTAGTGTGTGGTGGTGGTGCTGAAATGCTGAGTCCAAGTTGCAGAGAAACGTTCTAGAAACTTGTCTGGCTGACGAAATACATCGTGTGGAATAATCCCTTTGGCACCGTGCTGCTAGTGCTAATGATGGGTCTGTTGGGCAATAAGAGCACATAGCTGCTTGATTTCTACTTGTGTTTTTTCAGATGATGATAAATGGTAAATCCGTTACTTGGATGTGCTTTTGAAACCACTGGAAGGCTGGAGGCAGAGTGTTTGTTTTGTGACACAGGAGTTCAGAGACTGAATTATACAATTCTCAGTTGAGATTCAGCAGCTGTCTAGGAGAATAAGTCCAAAAAATACCCTTTGGAATCTTTGTCTGAGGGCCAGAGGAGAGGTCTGGATACCCTGTCCTTCCATGTCTTAATAATACAATATTTGGAAGCTGAACTACTTTTAAGGGTGTCTAAAGATAGATAGATAGATGAGTATCTTTATTCTGTTACCTTCCATATCTCAGGCTATCAAAAGCAAATAAATTCTAGGCAGCTAACTTTTCTTTTTAAGCAGTTGATGCCTTTAATGTGGGTTTGGGGGATTGGTTTGGTTTGGTGTGTGCTTTTTTGGTGTTTGCATTTCACTGCTTTTGAACACTGAAATTATACAAACCAGTTTCTTTTTGTTTCTAATTGCTGTTACCCTTTTTGTTAGCAGATACTGTTATTTAAATGTTCTTTGAAACTAAACAACAAAGCAAAAGGAAGAAAAGATGTCCGTTTTCTTTTAATCAGGAAAATGTTTCTTCATGTACTGCTTAGAAACAGGATCCATTTTCCACCTTTGTAAGTACAAGAATTTACAATTTGGACATAAAAGCTCTTTGCCAATCAGTTTGAAGTATGCATTTATGATTGCTAGGGGAGTCGGGCTGTTAACGTGTTATCTGCGTGAAGTCTCCAGTCTGGCCGTCTGGAAAGGTTGCTGCCGTGTGTGCTTTGATCCCCTTTAGCTCCAGCCCGGAAAAGCTCCCGGGCCCAGCTGGCAAGGCGCGGTGCCCTGATTCACCCGAGCGTTTTCAAGCACGTGCTCGCTCCTGCCCTCGTGAACGGGCGGCAAAGCTCTYGATGAGGCGGTGGTGCCGGGGGCCGGGCCGGGGCTCCGAGGAGGTCCTCCGTGGYGGCGGGCGCAGGTGGCCTCCCCGCGCTCGCTCGCAGCCATCGGCAAGCGCGGAGCGTTCGCAGCTGCCCGGGAAGCCCCTGGGGAGCAGTGGCGCAAAGCGCCGAAATGGGCACTACAGTATTTAGTCATTAGGCTTGCTAATCCAAGGCCTAAAATCAGGCTCATTTCAATCAATAGCAATCTGTTTGCACTGTCAGGAACTAATTTAAAAATCTGCTTTAAGTCCTGGTTAGGCACTTGGTATTCTGTTTCCTGCATCAAAGTATGGGGGAAGCAGTGGGCATAGCACAGCAGTGGCAGGAGGAGGAAAAATCCTTTGTAAATAAATACTGGATGAAACCCTGCTATTATAAAAAAAGTGCTGTTTTTTGCTGAATTTTTCCAAAAATTCTTAGAGATTCTTGGAGTCGCTGTATAGTATACTTTGCAAGAGAAAGAATTTGATCATGGGCTTGATTTGTTCAGTATTTCTTTTAAAGCATCTTCAACATTTAAGATTTGCCTTATTGCTGTGATCCAGGTAACTCGATTAATCACTGCAATACAGCCACCTTTGAGAGGGACGGTGTAGCTGTTTTTGACAGATCTCTGTAACACATCGCACTTCAGGATGAGTAGAGCGAAACAGTGCCGTAAAACCCCTGGAAACTACGGCAGAAGGCCTTCGTTTGAGTTGGAAAATATGTATCAAAACCCTATGCAATTCTGTTACTGAAACATAAATTGAGGCGACAGTGTTTATTAGAATTGGGGAAAAAATCCAACTGCTTTTAGAATAAAATTGAAGCACGAAACAAGCACATGCTGGGTTTTACCACACTTCAAATGGTATTTTCTAAGCAGAGTGGTGTATAAAGTGTGTTTTGGCTGCTGTGAAAGTGTTATATCTCGGAGAAAGCGGCTCCTCGTTGGGTGGGAACCGCTGGCCTAGCAAGTGGAGGTCGGGTGGCCGTGGGGACGGAGGCGCTATCTCGACGTACGGACTCTGCTCCGCGCTTTGTATTGAGGATCGCGTGCCGTTAGGATGATCTCGGCTTCGCTGYGTTCGGACCCAGCCCCTGCGGCACAGCCTGCAGCGCCGGGTTCCCCTTCTGTGTCCCTGCTCTTACTGTGCTCCGAAATTGCCGCGCTCTGTCCCAGTTCAGCTCTCCCACTTCACAGCGTTTGGGCAACAGCAAAGTATTCAGGCCTCCAGATGGCTGCTGGCGTTTTAACATGTGTTAGAACAGGTCTAGAGATGAAAACGCTGGCGGCTGCCAGCGCGCGCTCGTTGTTAGCGCTGCCTGTGCTGCCTCCAGCGGAGCTGAACCACAGCGTCTTAGGGGACCTTACGTCTCTGTCTCAGTTCCCCATCTGAAAAAATGTGATAACTAGAGAACCAGTAAAGTATGGCCTAACGGACTTCAGTAACTGGAAACATGCACAGATATTAGCAAATGGGGCAGTCTGGAGGAAGCTTCTCAGACCGGTTCTCGTCTCTCAGAGCTCATCCCTAGCAAACAGGGAAGACTTGACATGACATTCCTGGTATTTTTAAAGTTAAAAAATTCAAGTGATGGGAAGATAGATAGTTAAGCACACTGCTGCGCAAGGCTGTTGTTAGGTTGTATGTATGAAGAATTACGCTGGTCATAAGCTCCAAGTTTTAAAACTCTTGCAGGTCACCTTTAACTTCTCTGTCTATGATTAGATGACTGATAAGGACCTCAGGTCACATTTGGTTAAATATAGCCTTGGACTTGGAGCAGTATAAGGGGAAACAAAGCAATCCTCTTTTCTCAGTGCTGTTCTCTAAGTAGCTGTGAATGAATCTCATTACAATGGCTTCTTTTGAAATGAAGAAATAAAAAGGAAATTTCATTGCTAACAACTTATGTGGCAGCAGACTCTGTAAAAAAAAAAAAAGGTTGTTGGTGGTCATTGGTTACATTGTTATAAAAGAAGAGCTAAATGGTTTGTAATTTAGAGAAGTGGATTTAATTACATGAAGTAATTTACGGAAAACTATAACTGCTTGTATCTTTTTCTCTGAATTTAATTGGTTGACACAATGCACAAAGTCCTCTTTCTCTTCCTTCTTCCCTCCTCTCAATTTTTTTTGGTTTTATTTGTATATTTGCTTTTGGAGAAAATAGGGACCAAGACAGAGCACTTCTGTTGTATCTCATGATTTCAGTAAATTGAAAAGAGCGGAGAAACATGGTACGGTGTGAATGGTTCTCGTTCTCTGGCCGTTTCTGGTGCTGTGCACTGCTTAAAGAGCTCCAGAGCCTTGCATGGAGACTGGAGCTGTTCCTCTGGAGTGCGTCTCTTCGTGACTGAGACGGGACATGGTCCAGGTGCCCCGTGAGTGTGCAGAGCCTTTGTCCTGGCCCAAACGCAGATGCCCTGGGAGAGGCTAGAACCTGGAAGCAGCCACTTTGGGCAAGAAATATCTGAAAGGTTATTCCGTCTTGATTTAACCACTAGCTGCCTGACATTTTTGGCTAGCTTTGCATAAGGGTCTGCACTGTTACCTAGTTGTAGCCTCCGTTCTTCTTGGGCTCACACCAAACATCTGTGGTAAAACGTCAGAAGGGCAACAGGCAGGGTACGGTTCCTGGTGTGCGCGTCCCTGTGCTGCGGGATGATCTCAGAGGCTTTTCTTGTGTGGAGCGAGTAGAGCCAACGCAGGCAGACAAGACTCCTTCTAGCATGCTTATCAGTATAGTAATTAAACTGTCTGCTCTGCTCTGATTTGAACCTGAGGAACAACCAGAAAAATGACATCCCGGTGTCGGTTACTGTTGAGGCAGAATTAAATATCTTTTAGTGTTACTTAGAACATGCAGGGCTCGTCCTTGCTTACTGCTGGCCACGGATCTCCATTTCCACAAGGCCTGCTGGAAACGGTGCGTCAGGAGCTGCAGCGGGAGAGAGCTCTGGCAATTGCYGGTTTTTGCTTGAAGCCTTTGGTGGCGTTGGGCCAGCTCACTTGGCTTTCCGTGTGGAAGCATATCAGAGATGCTGCTGTTTTCCATCGCGCGGCTGCTCCAGCCTCCCGAGCTGCAGCCTCGGGCGGTCTTACCAGCCTCCCTCTCTCTTTTCTGTGCGGATGCTTAACAGAGCTAATTTCCATACTTCTGGCTGATTGATGGTTTACATGAACTGTTGAGAATATACACAGCCTGAGTAAGCATGTCTTTGGTTTGAAGACATCTCTTAGGTAAAATAAGCGCTCATCTTTTTCCCTTTAGTCCTTCAAGCAAGGTTACTAGGAGCTATTTGGGTGAATGCCATTGCACTATTGATCTGGTGAAGTCAGTATATGAAACTCTTGCTGTTTCCCCTGGAGCAGGGGGTTAGAATAGATTTAAAGCTCTTCCAAGCTTGCTGGTTGAAGGAGTCCTAGGGGGTAGTCAGGTATGTATGTGCTTTTAACTCGGAGCTGAAATATGCCTTGTCTGTATGTAGATTTTTTTTTTTTCCTAATATTGTAAATTGATACTCAAATTTTTCTGGAGTTGAACCTTACAATTAATTTCCTCAAAAAAAAAAAAAACAACAACAACAACAAGGAGAATATTTCAAATATTAAGTTCAGGATATCGGCATATAAACTCTATTACTCTATTATCTTTATATGCAAATATCCTTATACCTCCTTCTCCTCTTTCCAGGTGGGGCTGTTCAGATGACAAAGCAAAGTATTATATGATTAGCTGCTGGATTCTGAAAGTTAGTGTCTACAGTGAATTATTTAGTTAAATATATGTGGCTTCAGCCTTCCTTCCACACTCCACTTCCTTCTGGTTCGAGACTTTGATTTCGGCACTAGGAAGGGAGCACTGGCGAGATTCTTCCTTCAGCTGCTGCAGAGCCAGTAATGGGCCCCGTTTTGCAGTCTCTGATGTTTCCTCTTACAGCACTTCTTGACTCATTGACAGTGAATAATAAGAACAAGGAAAAACCTTTTCCAGGGGAAACCTCATCCACTGGAATAATATKGCTAAAAGAATCCAAGGCCAAGTAATGGATCAAGCAGTGGAAGCAGTCCAGAGCAGCTAGAATAACAGTTGGTGATGAATAGCCTTCTGATGCTGTAATATTGCAGCCCCCTGGAAGGTGGTGCTGGACCTCGCAAAGTTGTCTTTCTGTTAGTCCTCAAAAGTTTCAAGTGGTCGTTGGGCAATATTTTATAATTTAACATGACAYTTATTTGCTGTGGTGTCAGTCGTAGGTGTCTATTTGGAGCTGAAGTCTCAGTCGTTTTGGCTGGAAGATGGGGGTAGTTCAGCTGGTCAGATAGGTCTGCTGTGCAGTACATCAGCAAATTTAATTTAAAAAAAATGTGCTTTTCGGTTGTTTTTCAGCTCATATGGAGCAATTTCAGCATATCAAGGTAAATGGGGATGATGTGAGGGAACACAGCCATGTCACTAGTGTTGCCTCTGAACTGAAGGATTTTAACTTGCTCCTGGTTTTGTAGGCATATTATTTTTCTTCCAGGTGCAAACTGCCAAAAACAATAATATAAAAATAAATTATCCTTTGCTTACCACATAGGATATAACCYCTCTACCGCCCCTCTGCCATGGGGGGAACAAAGTGTAGATCCACCAAGCCTGAACCCTGTTCGGTAAAGCCGGTCTCGGGGCTTTCCCAGCACGCGTCCAGGCTCTCCGTACTCGGTGGTCAACAGCGCGGTCCCCAGCGCTTACCGGGGTGCGATGGCCTAACGGCTACATGCYGTTTTGTTTCTTCCCCATTTTCGTCTCTTGCTTTCCTTGCGACTGACTCATTTTGTTCATAAAGCAGCTTGTAATTGCGTCTTTGACAAAGAGGTGTTTACAAGCCGTGCTTCTTGTGCATAACTGCCTAGCTGAGGGGAATAACAATTTGGGGCTGAATTTCAGCCCTCCTTTGTCACTGTCGTGTCATCCTTGGTGGTTGTGCTGTCTGTGCTTAAAGGGAAAGATGGATTTAAATCGTTCCAGGGCATGTCGCAGCAGTGGGGAACGCCTGCCCTGTTAAGCAGCTTGCGACCGTTTCCGGTGGCCCACGCTCGTTCCTTGTTTATGTGCTGGTTTTGAGCAGCACCAAGGTGCGCACTAATTATAGTGCGCAGTGAGGCCTGGTTTTTAGAGGTGGAGTCTGTTAATTTATATAGAGTTTTATTCCAGCCTTTTAGAGTTTAAAGGTTTGAGTTTTGTCAGGTGTTAAGCCTAGCCATCATTTGGGGTAAGATGGTGTAGACTGTAGTTGCCCTAATCTGGGAACGTGGTTGGAGTCCAGTCCTCATGGGCTGAAACCTGCAGCGTAGGCAAGSCCGCGTTATCAAAGTAAGAGTCTCATTTAGCTATCGCTCAGGARGAAAAGGACTCTAGGATCCAGCTTTTTAGTTCAGGCAGCATGTGGGTGTTTCAATTGTCCGTGCCAAAACCCTTCTGCAAATTGTGCCAACTGGGCAGGGTGTGGAGGGAACAGAAGCAATGAAGTTATGCATGAGTAAGGAACAGCTCAGTCTTTATTTAGACCCATTATAGGTCATTTGCAAAGGGTAGTCTTTCTTTTGGTGGGGGGGGGAGTCTTTTAAAGGGGCTGCTCATCCTGTGTTTGCAGGAATTATGTTCTAGTCAGAAGTGATGGGAATCAGCGCATAGCAAATGACAAAGAGTCCCAGGAGTGCTGTGTCTTCTGCTAATAGCTGGAGGCACACTCGCAGTCCAGCTCCCAGTCGCGGGGCTTCGTAGGGCAGCTCCCATTAACGTCAGTTGAGTGCGTTACTAAAACCCACACATAGAGCTGAAAATAAATCACAACATATGAAACAAAAGTCATGCATTCAGGCATGAGTAAGACTGGTACTCAACCATTTTGGCCTATGAGATTAACTCCTTCCCTGCTGTTTGAATGCAAAACGGAAGCAATTTCTGTAGCGAGYGTGCTAGTATCAAGTGCAGTGTGCTTTTCTGGTATAGGCATTGCTTATTGGTAGATAGTGATCTGTTGAGCAAAAATAGATCAACCGTCAGAGTTGATCAAACTGACAAGCTAAGAGTAGGTTGACGTGGTTAAACTGCTAGGAGCATCTCTGAATTAGTGTTGTTGCTAGTCAGAGTACGTTGACTGTAGTGATGTACTGAATTGTTTAAGTGTTGCATAAATATGACCACACGACATAGCAGAGTATCTTGTATTTGTCATCATGCAAAAAAGCCTTGCAGGTGTTTTGCTAAGACATCTTGCCTATTCCCTTAGCCTTATTCTGAATCATCCTCATGCAATGAGTAGTTTGGTAAATACACAGTATGTTTTTTATACGCCTGTACAAATGCTGGTCTGTCACAGTCCTTTTCAGCTAGATATTCCATCCCTGTTTACCTGAATTGTCAAGAGCAGAGTCAGAAGAAAAATGTCTTTGTGACAGCCTTCCCCCCCCCCCTTCCAGTGAAGCAAAGGAATAAAGGGATTTTTTTTCTTCTTCTTCTTCCCAGACACTCTACCCACAGCAGCAGCACCAGGGACCTCTAGTAAATTGATCAAGGGACACATTTGACCCTAGGGCTGCTTGTTAGAGAACATTGTTATAGGCAAGTTGTAATAGCAGATGTAATAAAGAGTCTACATTGTCCCAGAGAAAAAGCAGCATGTTAGGTGGGGTTTTGTGTGCATATGTTTGTTATGTACTAGGAACTGAAATGTTGTCTTGCAACCTTGGGTTACCTCAAGTAGGTTTAAGCCTAAGGCAAAGCCAAAGGCAGAAGAGTTATGGAATTGTTTGTATGGGAATTTGACAAATACCTGGTTGTTTTTGTTTATTGAAACTGAGAGCAGAGGGAAAACTGGGTGTATGGAAGGCTATTTCAATTGCAAAATGAAAAAGAAAGTGTGACTTGTGTCAGGGAATTAGTAGTGATGTAGACCCTGGAGACTTGTACTTTGGTAGCTCTGCCTTTGACTGGAAGGTGAGCATTTGTGCATACTAGGTTTTTTGGTCCTAGAGAGCTTCGAACGGCAGATATTGGATGTTTCTTAGAATCATCTGGTTGATTAGGGTTGGAGGAGTAGGGTGCCTAAGTGGGAACTCTTAGGGACTTGTGAAAGTGTTTTTCCTAAGAGCTGGATTTGTTTTTTTAAAAAAAAAAAAAGTAAAGTTTAGACTACTCACATGTCTTGTAAGAACACATTCTTTTTTAGTTTGCATTGAAAGAAACTACCCCCACCAGGACTGAAGTTAGCTGGGAAGCTAAATCCCAGTGACTTCTCGGTATGGTGTGCTCCTCGTTCATTCAAGCATTTACRTAAATCCCATTTACCAGTTTTGAAGATCTATTCCCTTATCTCCATTGCTGTATTCTGGTGCCTTTTACTAGAGTGTGTTCCTTCTATTTTGATAGATCCAGGCGAGTAAAATGTGCAAGCTGTTGCAAGATGTATGTTATGCTCCATTAATGGGACTTGAAATAGGATTTCTGATCATCTGAGAGGCTTCCTTCTGTGGCATCATGTGCTTATTTTCCTAATGGTTATTATTTATTTATTTATTTAGGCAGACTGACTTGAACTCACACTTGTGATGACATAAATTTCTACTACTTCAGTTGTATGCATTAGCAGAATGTAGAAAAGTTTGTGAGACTTTTTCTGCAGTATTCAGCAATCCATGTGACTTGCATTGATCAGGTGTTTCCTGCAGTGCAGAGATCTATGGAGATGTGCTGTAATTGTTTAAGGGGTATCTGCTAAAACGTCTTAGTCTGAAGGGGGTTTTTAGTCCTTTCATGAAACAAGGCTGGCTGTTAATACAAATACACAAAAGAGAGATCTTAGTTAATTGCCAGTAAGTATTGACAGTAGCTTGGTCTAATAGAATTAGGGTGTAATCAATGAAAGTCCATCTTTCCCTTCTACCTACCAAAAAATCAGATGTTTCCAATGCTAAACTACATCTGTTAAAAGAAAAATCTGAACATGTGATACGATCATCTTCACTGTCAAATACCAGCTTTCACCTGATAGTCACTCCATAAGGAATTAACTTTTATGTGATATATTTATTTCTAAATTAGATAGGAATCTTGATCTCTAGCAYGGTGACAGTTAGTGTCTAAGCTTCCCCCCCCCTTCCAGATACTGCAGACATGTAATTTTAAAACCCTCGTGCTTCCCTTTTCCTCCTCCTCAAAAAATAATTCAGTCTGGGAGAGGAGGAGAAGCTGTATTCTTGCCAGCAGTGCTAATTGGTGGAGCTGCTGAGGTTAAAGGATGTATGCTAGCACGTTCTGCTTGTAGATTGTTGGGYGACTGGGTAAATCACTTAGCCATCCTTTGTCTGTTTGCTTATCTGTAACATGGAGATAATAATATTCACTTCCTTTGTTAAGTGCTTGGGATACAGAGAAGAAAAGTACTAGGGGACTTCATGATTATTTTATTACCATACAGGAAAATACAAGGCAATTTTTTTCAGCCTAGAGAAGGAAGGGAGGAGTTCATTGCCACAGGAGTCTCAGTCTTGCTAGAAGGATTTAAGGGGCTGGTCTTACCATGTAGTGGAACACCCCACAGAGACTTAAGTTTGGAAACAGCCCTGCAGCATCAGCCCAGTGCTGACCCAAAGCAAAACAAACTAGTTCAGATGGAGGCCGTCARTGAAGTCTGTGTGGCCAAGCTAGTGTTCCTGCATCATGCTGTGTGAGTGTGTCACATCGGGTGTCCAGGGTGGGTGCCAGGTGCTGTTTCCAAGAGCTTGCTCAGAGGTGCTGAGCACCCTCCAATAACTCAAGCTACTAAGAACGTTGCAGAAAGCTGCGGCAATTGCTGGGAATGATCTAATGCTGGTATTAATCATCATCTCATGATTGGGAACTAGGTGTGAATACTGAGGGTGTTTCTGCAGTACAAACCCCRGGAAGCATCTTGATAGCAAACTCACTGGGCCAGTTTTCCAGGCTAAGCATTTTCTTTTTCTTAATTATAAACCCTCCAAAGGTCTTCTAGGGTGAAGAGCTGGTTAGAAATACTCTGACGGTATAATTTTGTGGTTTTCTGTCTTTAGTAACTGGCTTCTCAGGAAGCTTTAGGAAGGAGTAGATCCACTTATGCACGCTTGAGAAAGGGCTCAGGTATCTATTACTCTGAAATTGCCCCACTTGGTTATGCAGTCTAGAATATGAGATGTACATAAAGCTGATTGCAATGGACTAAAAAGGGCTGTCACAGGCCTGGCTTGCCAAGAAAAACATTTTCTGCAATTCAGTATGAATACATTCCTTTTATACTTCCCAGCAGTGGGATTTGTTTATGTACTGCCCTTCACTCAGAGACCTAGACCTTCACCTCCAGTGTTGTCTTCTGATCCTCCCTCAAGTGACTGCTTAGGAGACCTTCACTTTTCTCTCACCGACCTCAGATGGGGAGAGGCAAAGGGAGTTGTTAAGGTCTGGCTAGTTGTGAGAGKGGTAGGTCTGTGTTTAAGGGGATTTGACATCCAAAAAGACTTTCCCTAGCAGAAGAAGGGAAGGGAAAAGCAGCTGTCGGTGAGTTGTGTTGGCACATCCAACGTTGGCTGGGTTCTGCTGTTTTCTGAAGCTAACTGGAGGATACTCCAAATTCTAAAATTCTGTCTACGCAGCAAAATAAAGTGGGAGTGTAGCATTAGTAGCCATACAAACGATKGCTTAATTTAGCAATGGGTTATGAATATTCAGCGGCATAGGCTTCAGCACAGAGGCGAAGCAGGAACGTAAGCCCACTGGGACCCCAGCTTGTTCGTGTCTGCTGCCTCTGTCTCTGCTGCCCTGCCTATGTGCTACCTGGAAGAAAACTATTGCAGGTGCATTCATCCATGCTGCAACTGAGCCTTCATTTTGCTTTACAGATGTTCCCTGGGAGCTGCTCATGTGGAAGTGGGACAGTTAGACTTTGTGTGAATGTGTATGCATGTGCATGTCTGTCAAGTTTACTCTCACGGCTTAACCATAATTCATTATATAAAGCCTGTTTGTCACACATGACTTTAAATATCCACAGGCCAGTCTCATTTAATAATTCAAATACCTATTTCAAGTACAGGGAGGTAGGGGTTGTGGCTTACCCACGATCTAAGCTCAGAGGGAGAATACAGTTTACGATGGGATCTTGCTTCTTACCCAGTGCTGTAGCTGCCTTGATTGAAGCACCAGGAGGTCAAGTGACTTGTCAAAGGTTGCACAGTGAGGGAGCAACTCCACTGACATTTGAAACCAGAAGCCTTCTGTTTCCCAGTCTGCTGCTGATTTACACTTTCATCCTCTGGTACACATAACTGCTGCTTGAATTAAGCTGTGACATATCTTCCCATCAGTGTAGAATTATTTCGAGTTAGACCTTGCAAAGRGAATGTCATTCCTTCCCCAAACACTGCTTAGGTTAAGTCCGTTTCCACCTGGTTCATACGCTAGTTCAGCACCACTGACTAATAAATTACAATTATTGAGGTATCAATTCATCATGTCTCGGCGATAGCGTCGCCTGTTCCACTGCATTGACCGGAGCCCTTTGCTAACCGGCTAATGTACTGCAGTTCTACTCTTTCTTGTCCCATAATGATGGGATCCCTTGTACCAATTTGAATCCTATTAGATTGCAATTAATTTCTCCCTACTCCAAACTGAGGCAGTCGAGTGCTGTTCAGTGTTGAGCTTACTGTATGAATATATCAAAAGGGTAAAGTGCCAAGAAAACCCAGCTTGTGAAACTTTTTTTAATATCTGCCTCATGTTCCCCATCTCCCCTGATTACAGTAATTAGCAAACCAAATTCCTTGCTTTGGGAGCACCAGCATGAGCAAGTGAGGAGAAGAAGAATATAACTTTGGGATGCTTAAAGAACAAATATCACAAAAAGAAACATTAGTTGCAGAAAGTTGGACTTGTGGGGGAGGAATATCTGCTTTTAGATCTCAAAGGTTTTTGTTTACGTTGCAGTGGGACATTCTACCATAAAACTAGATGAGCTAGCTTTGTTTTGCAGTGAGTAATTTAAGGCATACGCAGTCACTTTGCAGGGGGATGGAAGAGCCTGTTCAAGCTTAGCTCTGGTACCAGAGTGAGTAGGCAAGACTAGCGCCACGTTACACTGTGATCGTTCCTTCGCCTGGGTTGAAAATACCGCTCAGATGAGTTCACGAGTACATGAGTGAGTGTCTCCTCTAGCGTTACATGTTTTGTGAACCCGCATGAAGATCAAMATTAATCTTCAAAGTGTAATAGCTGCTTGCTCCATCTGCAGAATCAACACTTGTAAAATGTCCTTCCTCAGCTCTAGCTGTAAACAGCCTAAGAGATGCAAATATACAGTGCAGTCACCTAGAGTATAGTAAAAAGTAAACTTACTCCCTTGAGGAAAACTATGAAAAAACAGCTTGGGGGGAAAGCCCACATTGCTCTGCCTGCTTGTTAATGCAGTATTTGATCTCTGATTTCAGTGCTAGAGAAATATTTAAATGTCAGTGTGCAGCCRTAAAACAATAGTTTTGTTTTATGATTTAAGCTCAGATTTCAGAGAAGAAAGTACTTGACTGTACCATCATGATGCGATTTCTACCAGATAAATTGATCCTTGGAGGCAAACAAGATTAATACTAGGAGACAGATTTAGAATTTGCCCTTCTCTGTGGTTTCTATAAACTGAGGAATGCTTCTGGCCTCTTTGTTGCTCTAGCAATTTTCTCTCTGTTGGATGATGACCCTTTCAATAAGTGGTCATCCACATTGAATTTTTCTGACTCAAAAGCTTAAAAAACAGGGKTTTTTTTATTGAGTATAGAATTCCCATACTGTAGCTTGACCTCACTGTCTGCTTTCTTTGGAGACTATACAGAGATTGCAGCTAATGCCAGAAGAAGCCATTCACCCTTTAAGCTTGCTTTTCCCTGACTCGTAATCTACATCTGAGTGCAATACACAGTGTTGCTTATCTCTTATCTGCAAAGCTCCGGTGAGCTCTGGGCTGYGTGTGCTCTGCCCGGGAGCCCCAGCCGCTGCTGTCCAGCGGGCGCTGGGGAGCTGCTGCTCAGCGGCCCTGCGAGAGCCAGTTCTGGAGGTGGGCAACTTTTAAGATGAAGTGGGCATATTGCTTTATTTTTTCTTCTGGCATATTAYGGCTCAGAGGAATCTATTTCTTTGAGTAGGTAGTACCAGAGACTTCACGAGATTTGCTTGTTGTTATGCATTTGGATACAGTAGATGAGACTCTTTCAAGGCAAAGGTGATATTAGCTAGACACACGTAGTGTATACATACATTCAGAACTCATATTTTGTATGAGAGATAAGTGTGTTTGAGATAAGACAGTGTTTGTAGGGCATTTGGTGTGTTTGTGTTGGTTGGTTACCTTTCATAATGCTTCCCATGARCTACTTGAGCGTTAAAATGAGTTTAAACCACTAAAACCAGTATATGGTATGTTCTTRAGAGCCTAAGCGAGGGCATACCTTCAGAGACTGATCTGACAGAGCCCTCTCCTTGAGGAGAGAGGTCCGTGTTCGTTACGCTTCCGGAATATTTTGTATTTGCATATATGCTTTAGTTACTGTCTTTTATTAACTTCTGCTTGCTGTCACATACTGCATTATGAGCCTCTTTGGTGTAGTAGAACCTTCAGAAAAGAGAAAGGATAGAATCCAAACAAGAAGTGCTGTGTATTGTCAAGGATTCACATTTGAAACCTCACATGTCACATTTGATCTGATTTTTTTGTGAGGCTTTCACTGAGAATTTACAGCTCTCTGGGCTACTAGCACAGACAACTTATTTGAGGTTGTATATAAAGGAGGAGGAGTGAAGGGGGGAGGAAATTTTGGGTGATGGAAAGAAATTAAGAAAGGTCCTGGTAAATTTGTATAGTTCTAGCATTTAGTTTGCCAAATGAAAATGATATTATCTCTAATTCTGCGGCAGGCATTTTGTGAACACCATGTGTTGTTTTTCTCCTTAAAGTCATTTGGCTCTAATGCATAGATTTAGTGTATGTCATATTACTGTAAGTAAATTGCTAAAATAATACCCATATACAAGACTTTTTCAAAAGACTAGAAGCCTGTGTTTGTGTGTAGTTGTGTTCGTGGATCTTTCACGGGAATGAAATGTTTCGTCTGTGATTTATGCTGCAGAAAAATCCCCTGTAGGTATTTTCACAATCATACAAGGAAGAAGGACGGTTTCTTGATTACAGTGCACAAGTGGGGTGAAAAGACAAGGGTCATTTATAGATCCGCATATGACCGTTGGCAAGTTATTTAAGGTACTTTGCTCCTTACTACTTCATGTCCAAAAACAGATGTAATATCTTCCTATTGCACACACAAGTTGTAAGAATGACATTTTGTGACCGTTGATGAGAAACTTGGATAGCATRCTTTCATGTGCTAGTAGCAGGAACGTGACTTGCAAAGACTCAGTCAGGAAAGACCTAAAATACAGCTTTTAAGTCTTTCAGATTTAAAAACATATATGCATGTCCTTGATTGCAAGCCAAGGTCCAGATTCCAAATGGGACCAGCCACAGTGGAAGTGGCAGCAGCCTCTGCACCGTGCTCTGGACCACGTCAACGTTATAAAATCAAGCTTGAACAAACCGAGSTCTCCAGAGCATCTTGCTGCATTTGCGTGAGGGTTTCACGCTTGTCTTTCGCTTTGGGTCACTCAATGCTGGGCCAGTGGTGGTTAGCCAGGGAGAGCTGGGGACTTGACAGCTCTGTAAAAGGGCCGAATTTGGACTGCAAGAAGTAGGGAGTTTGGTCTGTCCTGGCTGCCGCTGTCCCGCGTCCGGGCTTCGAAGGACTTGTCTGCGCTCCTCGGCTCCRCGTGCGCTGCTCTGGCCCCGAGGGTGCCCGGCCTCGCCAGCCGCTCCCCATCGCCCTGAGCATCTCATTGCCGCGAGCGTTCGCGTTAGGTGAGCCGGCTTGCAGCAGAGGAGTTACTGGTACAGCTGACGCTGCTGCGGGATCCGGCCTGTATTCCTCTTTTCAGCTCTGCCTTGTAATGCGTCGCCCGTGGGGTCAGAGATGTGAAAYGCGGAGCGTCTCCTAACGGGCATTTGACGGTTGTTGCCTGTATCTTTCTGTGCTTTGATAGGTCGTGGGGGGCAGTGTATATCGATTGCTGATCCTTTGAAATGTTTGGCTCTTCCAGTTTTTTGAATTTTTTATATATATATATATCAGATCTCTACATGAATGATCTTGTACAACTTTTACGAAGCATAAAAGAGGAGAGGTTAAATTGAAAATGAGGTGTATTGGACTTCTGAGCACGAAGATAAATGCCTATTTAACTGAAGACTTAAATGAATAGCTCCTGAGGATTTGTACTAGTGGGTGCAGAGGGTAATTTATTCCATTTTCGCTGTGCAGATCTGATCAGTTCCCGCAGTCCTGACGGGGCTGTGGCTGCGTCGCTGGTGTTCGGCAAACTGCGGAAGGGAGAAGGGAAGCAGATTTGGTGGTGCTCTCTTCGTTTTCCCAGTTTGCCATTAAGCTTCGTTCATCCGTGTCCTGTCAACTTAGGGATATTTTCCTTCTTTCCCCTGGCAAATGCGGATGTTCTGTATGCTTTATGAAAGTGGAACATCAGTGTGAAAGGTGGACTTTCCAGATGCAAATATGCTGAAAGAAAGTAAAACTTCAGTTTGTTTCTTCAGTTTTCCTTTATGTTCTCTGCTGACCTACTGCCACTTTGGATAAGCGATGCATGAGGAAAATAAGTGATAGCTAAACCAGTCTTGTCTTTCTATTTTGCTAATGCATCTTCAAAGGATGCGACCATCTCCTTTTGTTCCTGCGCAACTTGACATGTCCAGTTTCGTCTCTCGCAGCAGTAACAGACTTTGCGTAGGTCCATTCATTTGTGCTCTTTTAAGGGGCCCTGTCTGGAACATACATCCTCTAGAAGGGAAATTTTTCAAGAATGCTCCTGGGTATCTTTCACAGTTCAACAGCGCCTTGTGAAAAACCTCCAAGTGCAGAGAGATCTTCAGGTCAAAGACAGTTTGAGAAATAAAAAGACCATTATTTCATGTGAGAATCTATTGATTCTAATTGTTACATTATTCTAATGTTAATGACAAAACTGTATGAAAGTCGGCACAGTTATGTAGCTATAACATGGAACTGGGAATTAGGCCTATTGCTTGTGGGAATTCCAGTGTCTTTATTTTGTAAGCAGTAATAAATTGTCTTAAAAAGATAAACCAATGCATAATATAGGTTTTGATATAGAGATAAGAAACAGAAGTTGTGCACACTGGTTTATTCAGAGTTTTCAAACTTAATGTTCAGAATTGTAATATTGCCTTAAAAATAGATGATACTTCAGAATTAAATTTTGAAATCTTTATGCTTTCCCTTTAGGTAACTGGTTTTCAAGCTCTGCAATTATGAGGGCTGCTGAAAAAAGCTATTTTTAAAGAATAAAATTTAGATTTTCATATCACATGACTCCAGGGGGTGGGATTTGAGAAAACCTACTGGATTTCAGAAGACTGCCAACTGTCTTGAGATAATGAATGTGTTCTCCCATCACAAAGGCTGTGCTTCATTTTGCATTATAATGTTGTCTAACAGCAAGTGGCACTTCTGATTCTTTTGTAATTTTCGAGCAAAATGCTGTTTGCAAAATAAACATGCTGAGAGTTTCCTAAAGCTAATGTCATCAGCAAAAGTGAACTGCCTAGCTAGGTCAGTTTTTGGTGGAATAGAGACTAGTAGGTTTTCTTTATGGTTGCTGCACAGATGTGAGCCCCAAATTGTTTTCTTCCTTCCCTAAGCTTGAGCACGCTGCAGCTGTGCTATCTCAATTTATCGCTACATAGTGCGGAATGAAGCAAAACCTCTTCCTACTTTTGCTGCTTTTCAACGCAGTTGACGGTAAGACAAAGCTGAATTGCTGTGCTGTTTCACTGCTGGAGTGGCCTGAGGACTGCTGCCACGTGACGTGTTTTGAGCACCAGCTCAGGGCAGCTCGTGTAAATGGGACTGAACATTTTTCCTTCGTATACGCCCTCCTCAAAAGGTTTACTTAAGGCCTATTGCTGTGATTGCTGTATGCATATTTTTTTAAATGGGGACATTGATATAGTGAGCTGGCATGTCTTTTTTTTCCCGCATGTCTTTTAAAGCTAGACCAATTCAGGCCAGAAATACGATATGTGGCTTTAGTAGGGAGGCTTATATAACAACGGGCCAGCTTAATTGGGGATGTGATTACAGTTTTTAAGCCAAGATTGAGTTTTCTTATTCAGAGGAACTTTCAAAATTTAAGGGAAAGTCTCCTTAATGAGTATGCTTGCTCTCACCTCTTCCCACATGCTATGAAGTTTATCAGCTTTGTGCTCATGAAATACTTTCATGCATGAGATGAAAAGCGTGGAGTTTGAGGGCAGCACACAATTGTTGGTAATAATGAACTCGCTACAAAAGTTTAACTTTTGTCATTGATTTCTTAGTCTTCAGCAGAGAAGCTCAGAATTATTGTTGCTGTTTTACAGACAGGAACATTGATGGTGGGGCTCTGTGACGAGTAGTGACTTATTCGTGGGCATCCAGCAAGTCAAGAGGAAGAGCAGAAATGGAGCCCAGGGCTCCTGAATTCGGTTACTCTAACTGATGGGCTGCATTTCCTCGCTACTGTTGCAAGCCTGCGTTACAATTTGGAGATAACTTTCAAGAGGGAAACCACGGGAGAGCAGTCAGCCACATAGTGGTATTTGAGTTTGTTCCTACACATAGGCGATAACTGCTGGTAGTTAGATAGCACTGTAGGAAAACTGCGGGTAAACGTTGATTCATGTTTTTAAGGGCATCCGCTGTGTGAGCGAGGGAGGTAGTGAAGTTGTCTGTGTGCATGTGTGTAGGAGGGATATTAAAGATCCAACTTGTCAAGGGTGTAAACTCATGCCAGAATTAAGAAAAGAGAACACCCAGAGATTCGCTTTATTGGTTCAATTCCCGTGGTGCATGGGAGAGACGGTGATGAAGATGGTGCAAATCTAATACTGGGGTTGTGTGATGCAGAGGAACTAGAAAGGAAACCACAAAACCCTGCTCTCTTCGAAAAATGAGAGCAGTCGTGGCAGTGAAGATTCGTGTCTTTTGAGATGGCTTCAGTTGTAAGTAGTGTAGAGGGAGTCTCCTCTATGGGTCAGGATGCTGGATCTAGCGTGAGGTTGGTGAAGTTTTAGATAAAACACAGTGATGAACTGTGTTAAAAATTTGCGTAAAATCTGCTGAACTTTCTTGCAACATACGTTTTGGAAAGAAAGGGGAACTCCTGTAAAAGACTGGAGTTAGCAGATGTCAGCAAACCCTGACAGAACGGTGCTTATATTTTAGGACTCTGCCGTTCTTGTAGAGCACATGCCCGTACCCATCACCAACACATCCCACTTGGAAAGAGCAAATGGCCCAGGCACTCTTGTGCAATGTCTGCCATTGGCTTGCAATCACTTCGTGGTATCTTTTGGTGACTTAACTAAATATTTATGGTATGAACCACAAGCTGTCCGAGCCAGTCAGACCCTGTCTGGAAGAGTTGAAAATATGACGGCATGAGTAAGTGCCATTTGAGAATATCAAAGAGCTATAATAACGTGGATAGCATTACATTAGAAAACCAAGGTGGGAGGATTACATGAAAGCAAAACACACAGACAGGCCCCAAGGGGAGACCATCCACCACAAAGGATAATTTCCTATGGGATTCAGACCCAAGAGCACATTCCTCTGAGGCTGCTTTAAAGCATCCAGGCAAGACATCTAAAGGGAGAGAAAAACTCAGAATGCTTTTTTAAAACAACTGTGTGTAGCTGGAGCAGATGCAGCGGTGCCTAGTCTACAGCTCTAGCCTGTTGTCTGGACTCCTGCATGTTTTCCTCCCTGTGATTTCTTTCTCAGGCTAAAAAGTTTTGAAGTTTTTTTCCCTTCCCTTTTACTTCGGGGAGAGAGGAGGAGAAATGTCTTTTTATCTGTGTTTTGGTTTTGCTTTTGCTATGCAGGCAATGCTGCAGTCGCATTTATTCAGCGTGTTCCCTGGGAATCGCTTTGACTTTGCAGGACAGCATGGCAGTGTTGCCGCGGCTTTCACTGCAGAACTGGAAGGTCTTTCGCAGTACGTTCGTCACTTAATCCTGGTGATTGAGAGACCCAAACTCAATTACTGTTTTCTTGAATAGATAGTGTTTACAGGCCTTTCTCCCAGGTGTCCTTTGGAGTAACTGAATCCCCCACAAACCTGTGTATGTGTCTGTGCATGTAGTGTATGTATACATTAACACAAAGGATACAGGTAGGAAATGGCAGGTTTAGACTCTTTTGAAAAGCTGCTGTGCCGTTCAGCCCTTTAGTATTTACATACAGGGTTGGGAGGGGGAAGCTAGCTGGATTTTCTCCCCTTTTTCTGCCCCAGTCCATGTCTAAAATGCAGAGGAAAGTGGGAGTTCAGAGGTGCTGCTGGTACAGAAGTGGCAGGAGCAGCRGGAGGGCTTGTGCGCACATGGCGCAGGTTCCTCGCGTTTCGCCGGGGAGAGCCAGGCAGTCGCATGGGATGCTGCACGGAGAAGAGGCCGTAGCGCAGTTTGTCATTTCAGCTTCARGCCTCTGGCAGCATAAAGAGACTTTTATTATGGGGAATGTGCTACGGAGGGAGCAACTGCAACTTAGAGAGAGAGGAAAAAGCAAAAGGCAAGCAGTCCCTCTGTGTGACAGTAAAATATTCAAAGAAATATGTGCTCTTTATGCAGAAGGCATCCTGAAACAAGGCATTGGCACCTTTATAATACAGAGACTGAAGCAAGATGTTTGGAAAAGACGGATAGACAGCTGGTTTGTGCCCAACTTGTGGTTGTATGTAATCCATCACTGCCAGTCCTGAAAACAAGCAGGAGCTCGCAGGCACTGACTTGCTGGCACGGTCTATTCAGCAAAGGCTCCGCAGCGGCCCTGAGTGTTTCAGAGTATAAAGAGACACAAACAGTCCCTTCGTCCTCCCTCTCCTGTGGAAGCCATCGGTGGGTGAGAACCACTAAAAGCTTTGGRCTCCTGCGATGGGTGGAAATCGGATGCATCTTCCCTTCTGTTAAACTGGCACGCTGAAAACCAACCGACCAGGTGCCAGCGGGTTGGATAGTCACCCTTTAATGGGAAACGGAGAAGGAGGCAGGGAGATGGGATCTGGGGCAGGAGGTTGTATTAAAAGACCTGCTCAAAACTCTCACCATCCTTGCACAAAGCTTGCTTGGGAGCTTTCCTTGTTCCAGCAGCCTGTAGCGTGGCCAGGGTGTGATAAACATTTCTTTTGGCAATAGTACCAATATTGACAGCTCCTGCTGCCTGCTCGGTTGTGATGACGCAGCAGTTTGTTAGACCACACAGTGGAGAGCTACATCTGTATGAAAACTAATCCCTTCTTTTCTCCTCCCCTCCCCTCTTCTTTTTATCCTCTCCCCTCTTTCTGCCAGTTTGGGGCTGGTTTGCTCCTTGGTCCCTCATTTTTCTGAATTATAAATTTCAGGTAGTGCTACCAAGCTTCCTCATAATTTGTGAAGACCATAGATGAAAAATGATAGTTAGATATTCATAGTAATTGTGTTTCAGTAAGTGCACCTAAACTGGTGGCTGTGAGGATTTTCTGGGTGGTTTTTGTAAGGGCCATAGCACAGTGCATACTGCAGTGTGATTCAAAGCCTGCTGAAGCCAGGAGAAAGGTGCATCTTGACTTCAATGCACTTGGAATCAAGCCAAATGTCATTTCATTGCAGATCTCATGTATTTTTCTTAAAATCACAGCTATTGCAATATATTTTCAGGCCTGCTAGTGGTTAACAACCAACGGGGAAATATCCCCTTTTCCCAGTACTCTTTAATGATTTGCAGTCTGGTACTGATTTGTGGGGCRTTTCAGTTTGGGGTTTTATGCAAAACAGGATTGGTTGTGTGGTGCTAATTTCAAGTATCTGGTATTGAAAGTTCCAGCCTATGTAAAATATTAGCAAAGACGTTATAAAATCATGTAATTAAAACTCCTATTACAAGCACTAAAGGCAAAGTGTAGAACCATAGCAGGCTAGGGACCCAACTCCACCTTATTTGGCTTTGAGGCCAAACTTCAGCCATGACCGTGTTGCCTCRTGCAGTTCCTCTCACTGACTTGCACAGGCTGAATAATGTTCCCCCCTCTAAGAGATGAATAAAATACTTGGGGAAGTATTGCGTAAACTGGCTTTGCTCTGTTGACTTCAGTGCAACTATTGAAGTCTTAAAGATATTGATGCCAATGAAGGGGCTCTCTCTTTGTTTCAAAAGCAACAGTCTCTGGGATTTAGAGTCTGGTTTCTCCATAAYTCTTCTCCCACCACATACTGTTACATGAGTGGCTTTGTTGCACAATTCCAGTGAGTATCAGTGGTTTTCCTGCATTATATTAAAGCATGTTTATGTCAGCCTCTCCTGCTTTGGTAAGGTGGCTGGTTAACACAATTCCAGTAAAATTCAACACAAACAAACAAGCAATTCTGCAAGACGTCCTGCTCAGTAGACTCAGTGAAAATACAAAGCCTGCGATACAGTATCTTTCCTTTGTCAGTAATTGTTTTGCTCTTTGTATTCTCTTGCACAACATGACCACACCACCCGCTGCTATGACTTTTGAAAAAAACAAAACTGTTCATCCATGAGCCAAGAGGAACCAGAGTGGTTCTAAGTTATATTAATGTAGAGGAAATGACTAGTTCAGTTAGTGTGCTTACTACCAAAAGAGGTTCTGTTCATCTGCGGCATGACATTGATCGACCTCGAGGAAACTTCTGTTACCAGCAGGTGCCCTCAGGGTGGAAGCCCTAACGGCAGATGCGGATGGGAGTCGGTGCAAATGCAGGCTGGTTGACTCTTCTGAGCTGTTCGCTCCAGGATGGTGTCCTGGTAGGCACAGATGGAGGATTTTATGGCAGGAAACCTCTCCTGGCAACTTTACCGCCCCGAAATAGGCTGCCTGGCCTTCAGTCAGTTGCATGGTGCTGCCAACCTAAAAACCACATCCTAGTTGTATGCAAAATGTGTTGGAATTATGGCAAAACTGAAGTGCATAGTCTTCCAGAGTTTTACCTTAGGTGAAAGGTTCATTAGTTGTTGCATGGTTAAGACTTCTTTTTTCAGTAAAAACATCTAAATTCCCGTGTCTTTTGCTGGAAAATCCTCCTCCACATCCTGGCTTGTCTTACGCTTCCTCTCTTGCTCTCACTTTGCACCCACCGTGAAACAAGTCTCCCAAAGGGGACTTCACCTTAACAGTTGCGAAGTTGTTTATTTCACTAGGTCCCTAACACCCTGCAATTTTCCTGCAGACAATGTGTGGGCTTAATTTGTGATATGCCTCTGGTGGGCTGTGTCCCCCCTTTGTAGGGGACGGACTGTGTAACCTAATAGGTGATTTGTTTTCTTTGCTCTCAAAGTGCTATAGTCATGTTTCTGTTGGAATAGGTTTTCAGTGTTTGAGGATAATGAATGCTAACAAATCACTGGAAGTGAAAATAAAAATAGAGAAGGAAAGTAGGTGAGATACCACTGCAAGCATGGCTTGTGCTTTGTGGATCTTTTTTTAATAGCAAAAAAAGTGACATCAGCTCTGCTGCAAGCATGAATTAAAGATGAGAACTTAATAAAACTTGTTGGAGGGRAGAGGGAGGAATGAAAGTAGAGCTAAAGCAACGATGTCTTTATTTTTAAGTAGACAGCACCACCTCTGCTTCAGCTTTCTGAGGTGGTGTTGGAGAATAACAAAAGATGCAGCCAAAGTAGTCTGCGAATCAAAAGTGCCCTCTGCTGGGAAGATCCTGCATGAAGGAGCATTTCCAGACATCGGTTCCAGTTGATACCCAAAGCTTAATTACCCCCTTTTGCTGGGGAAGAGCCTGGATGTAATCCAAGATGCTCTTAGCAGTTGCCTTTGCCATTACATGCCCAGTAGGGATTGCAGTTTGAACATGTCACTGGGTATTGGTGGAGTTTGGGATTTCGTTAGGGTTTGCCATCGCGTGTGCATGATTGCTCAGTCACTGGTCTGTAGTTTATGAACAGAAAATACGAATTTGCATTTGCAATATTGCCACATTAAAGATAGGAATCTGGGCGCGAATAGTGTACAGATATCATCATTCTTGGCAAAGAAACACCTGAGAAAAAGGAATGGAGCCAGGAAGAAGCTACCTGCAGTAGCCCTGATTCAACTCTGTTCATTTAATGTGAGTAGTGCAGATATGATAAAACACATACTGTTAATGCGAAATTATATGCTTTTCCTGCAAGGCCTCATTCTTCCGAGGCTCCCAGCCCTGAGCACAGGCACCACTTGAGTTTGAATCCAGAGATGGTTTGTTGTCAGCAGCTGGGATATTCACCTGATAACAGCGTGATCCCTGTTGGCTGATCCGGTGCTTCTTGCTTCTACACCTTCCTTTATATCTTTTATCTTGTAGGGGAGGGTACAGAGCTGGCTTGTAGGCTGTGGGGTGAGTGATGGTAAAGCATGTCGGGAGATGAGTGTAGTGTTGGGTCCTGCAGGTGTCCGGCCATCCTGCCACCAGTGCTCCTGCAAGGTGCACGGGGGGTTGCTCACAGCCGAGCCCTCTGCCACATTCGGGAGGAGCTGAGGGTCCATCTTGATGGAGGCTCTGTGGCATGAGCCATTACTCCTGTCGCCTGTGGAATAAACTGTTTGCATGTAAAATATGGCTYGCCATCAACAGATAAATCATCTAGGTAATTTCTACTGCCAGCCTTCCTCCTAGGTCTTAGGGGATGGACACAGCGACCATCGACCATCGTGGCCATGTGCTYGTTTGTCCTCTGTGCCCAGCGCAGGCTAATTGTGGCTTTTGAGCTGTGCTCAGACGTGAGCTTTTGGAGCCCTGTAGGTTAGTTATTCTGTAGCAACACATAGGCTGGACCTGCTGTGCCGATGAATGCTGGATGTTGCTGTTCTCATCTGTCAGTCCAGTGCCTCTGAGGAGTCCTTAAAAGCACAAGTTAAAAAAACAAAAACAAAAAACACCAATAAACAGCAATAAAATACAACTAAATGAAAACTTAAATGTTTAAGGTTCCAGCTATTTCTTTGTTATGCACATCTTTAACAATTGCAATGCCATAGACTCTTTCTTACCTGATTAAAATAATAATTTATCTTTACATCTGGAGCCAAAAGGAATTAACCCATTTTTTTTCATTTGTCATCACAAAAGAGCATTTTGAAAGATTAATATTGGGAGATTTAAAAAAAAAAACATAAATCATAGCAACTGGATAAACTGACTTTAAAAATACAGGTAGTGCCAGCGTGCTATCCACGCCCCTGGGAAGCTGCAGTGTGATGCATCGTGTTGGTACTATCTAGCAGTAAGGAGGGATCTTGATAAATTCTGAAGGAAGAGGTGGCCAGGAACAGAGGGAAATAATCCTTGTGGTTATGAAACAGGGTTCAAATCCCCAGGGATATTTAGTGGAAACCTTTTTCCTCAAAGGAGCAGTAGAGCTAGTGTCCCAGGTTTCATTGTGCTGGCGGTGGTTGACTTTGGCAGGCAGCAGGCAGCGTCCTTCCTCCCATTGTCCTGGCGAAGGCTTTGATTGTTCTGCTTGCGCTCAAGGGTGGGAAGGCAGTTTCATTTAAGGTGGAATAAATATTTATCCTCTAAAAGCACTTGCCACAACTGCTGCTTTGCAAAAAGATGGTGGTTTCAGTTAGAAGCAAGTCATGCAAACTTTGTGCTAATATGAATTTGCACCTGCTGAGCTGTAGTTTGGGTTTGAATGAAGGTACAATCTCAGAGGTAAAGTTCACCAAAAGTGGCAAGTTTTGACTATCTAAACCAAGTATGTTATTCATTCCTTTCTCCCAATACCATGAATTCTTCACAAATTCAATACCACCTAAAAATTCTGCCTGCACTGAGCAGATTTCTTAGTAAATCTGACTGATCTTTCGGATGTGTAACAATCATTTGACTTGTTTTCAGGTTTGATTTCAAAAGAATTGCACAGCTCAGTCATGTCATCTGTAATATCCCTGAATTTAGTCACAAGTGTTTCTGGTGCCTAATTCAAATAATCTGTTGAACTGACAGGTTGATTTCTGCCTATTTCTTGTTTACAGCTTGAAACAATAGTTTTGAAATGTGTGAGATGTCTGTTCACTGTAGAGAGCTGTTTTCTCTGAAACCTACTGACAGTTAAATGCCAGATTAACTGTTACAGTGCATGGTGTGCTTGGTAAGATGGTGTACGTGAGTAAGACGGTTGTGCAGGAAGTATTTACATCATAGGTACACTCTTGGTGGCATCTCGATTTGTCGGTTACTGGATGTTTGTTCTTCTGGTTGTGATCACTGCCCGCATTTATACTTAATGGCTATCAACAGTTTTTGGATCCAGAAGTTCATGGTCCTTTAGGAGCTGGAGGAATAGAGGAACATACTGCAGATAAAACATTAGTGCAAAATGCCATGAATGCAAGATTTCTATAATTGGTTTCTGTAGGAAGTACGGAATTTGTCTGATTTAAGTGATGTTTTCCATAGCTACCTTTTAATCCACTCGAGTTTCCTTCCTGCCATTCCATCCACACATGCTTCCCGGGGGGATTTTTGCTGATTTTTGCAAAAGGGGAAACYGAAGCAGCTCCGTGGTGCCGAGCGGCTGATCCCACCCTGCGTCCCGGCTGTTCCCCAGCCGCAGGCTGGAGCGGGAGGCTGGTCCAGCGGCGCGGCGCTCCCGGGCCAGCGCCAGACGGGCGCCCGCGTCCGAGAGCCGAGGGGGCCGTGGCAGAGGAGCGGCTCTGTGCCAGCCTCGTCGGGGGTCGGTGCTGATGGCTCTGGGCTGTGTTGGAAGTTGGTTTCTTAACATACGCCAGAGTTTTCTGGAAAAGGTACGGGAGTGTTTTTCATCCCAGTGCGGGCATCAAAGTGGAGGTCTGCACCCAGCGCTGGGATCACGCACAATCCAAAGGCATTTTAAAAAACAGATTTGTTTCCTGGGGTCTTGCTGTTTGGAAAAGCAGCACATCGCTTTCCTAACGCCGCGGTGAAAGGGGATACATTTGAAGGGATTGATCCMTTAGCTCAGAGTACGTGTCTAGTTGACAAATCAAAGGAAACCCAGCTGAGAGAGCTGCCTTGCAGTCGCAGCATGGGCCTGAAGCGCGAAGAGAGATCTGTAAAATGGCTCCTCGTGTTCATCTGTCTCGTTGCGGGGGGGGGCTGCGTGGGATGCAGCGTGTTCGCTTGCCGCTGCCACCCCTGCTTGCTGCTTCTAAAATACAAGGAGCAGCACATCCTCTGCCGAGGCAGCCGTCGCGCCGCCCCGCTCRCCCGCGCCCCCTCCCCTCCGTAGCTCTGCGTGGAAGAGCTGCTGCCCGTCCTTTGCCAGCGTAGAAACCACCAGTCATTAATCAACGCTTCGCTGGGCTTTTGTCAGGGTTCGGTACGGGGTTCCTCCGCACGCTGTTTTTAATGTTCTGTATAATTACGTAAAATCCGAGTGCCTGTCAGCCCTTGAAAACGGAGGGAGATAGGGCGTTATAACAGGTCGCGGGGTGGGGGCTGTCCCGCGGGAGCGCATTGCCGTGCCGTTCTCGGGGGGACGCCGGGCACCGGTGGAGGCGGGCGAGCAGCACCCTGCTCCCTCCTTGGCACCCTTCAGCATGTGCGTAGGTAAAACTTCACCATTGCCTCTTCCCTCCTGTGATTTTTTTTTTTTTCCTCTTTCCAGTTTCTGATTAAATAAGGCTTTTTTGACAGTTGGGAAGGAATGTCTTGTACTCTTAGTGTGATTCGGGYGGGGGCCATTGAGTCTTTTTTCTCTCTTTCATGAGTACTTTTAAAAGGAAAATTCACATGATGGTCTTCATTATTTTGATCATGATTCTTTCCAAAGAACTTTTTCTAGTAAGAGGATGTGACGTGTATATGCAGTTTAATAGTGTTTGCTCATGAAAAATAAACTTGAAGCTAAATTTTAGGAATTTCCTCTCAGTGAAAATAACTGCTTTTGCTTGCAATAGAGCTTTACCAATAACAGTGCCTTCCAGCTCCTCCTCAGGATTTGTCACCCCAGTATGTGTACGCTGGTCTGCAGCAAAACATGCAGCTGGGTGGGCAGACGGAAGGGAGACTGAAAGGATGGGTTGCTTTTTTTGACAGAGAGATTAATAAAAGTGAGAGCACCCTGAGGTCTGTGATGAAGATTTTTCTGGACGTTCAAAAAGGAGCAAACAGAGCTCCTGCAGGACGCGCCGTGGGTCTCCCGCTGAGCTCCAGTTCCTCTATTTGCAGACAAACGTTCTGCCTCGGCACTCCTGACCCTACCTCGCTCCCGCCTGTCCTCCCAATGCCGTAAGTCCATGAGCAGTTGAGCCTCCTGCTCCCAGCTCTGCTCCKCAGGCTTCTCCTTTCTCAAGCACACCACGCCTCTGAGAAGTGGAGCATCTGATGAACATTAGACGTGGCCGATGGGCCATCAACTAAGCTGGACGAAACCCCGTAACCGCAGCAAGTATCAGTGGAATAGGGGTCTGTGTGTCTATGAGAGCACTCTAGATTTGTAATGTGCGTAGGAAGCCTGGTGCTTTGGAGGAATGGTGATTGTTTAACCAAAAGAATCCTGGAAAATACAATGAAGAAAGCAGCAAGTATGTTGGGAAAGGTTTTTTTTTTCTTTCTTTCTTTTCAAGTTGGTGTTCTATTTCACACACAAATCGGGTAGAAAATGCATTGTTTCTCCAAAAAATCTTTGCGGCCAAAGTCAACACTGAATTTAAGCATGTTTGAGTGTGCAGCCAGTTAAGAAACCTACTTTATGTGTGTTTCTAAGTATAAGCTGAGCCACAAAGTCAGTGTGTTGCTGGAATACTGTTATATCTGTAGACATCTATTTCATGAGTGTCTCTTCCTTAGTGACCTTGTGTAGCTGTTAGGCCTTATTTGCTATTGAATGCTGGTGAGAACCAGTCCAATAGGTGGTTTGGCCTCCTGCGGGTTGAGCTAGTATTTGCARATGTTCAAAGATTAGCAGAATRCTGATTAGCAACGTGTTGCGCTTCGGARGGTAGAGCTCCTTCCCTTGGACCTGTAGCACATCAGTGCAGTACTAAAGCACGTCTTCAGGGGCAGGGTCCTTGCTGTCAGGACTRCTCTTGGCCAGTTAAAACCAGTCACTTAAACCCTTCTAAAGCTGCTGTTTATTGAACAGAAGCATGAACTCAAGAAAGCTATTGATATGCTAGACTAGACTTGTTCTCTCCCTTAACTTTAATGCAAGTAAATTTATTTTAAATCAGTGCTAGTGAGAACCAGAAGAAGCTTTCCAAGGGAGGTTTTTCCTGGCTGTTAGAGTAACTTCATTTCAGACTCAGCTCTGAGACTTCATGTGGCAGCTCCTCTTCCCTGGAAGGTGGCCCCAGGTGACTTGTAGTTTGTGCACGCTTGTAAGTGCTGTTACCTTGTGTGGTTTCGGCGAGACAAGCTGCTACGGGGGCTCTGAGCGGGTAACGAGGTCAAGAGAGAGGAGAGCACGGGATGTTCCCACTTGGCATTTGTACCCAGGTTACAAGTTTTATGAAGATCTTGTCATAAAAGCAAAGATGCTGTAAAGTAGTCATTTTACAGAGGTGATTTGGAATCCTTGTCCAAACCTGAAAGCAAACCTTGTTGTTCATGCTCAGTGCAGTGCTGCTATTGAGATCACTGCTGTCATGCTGAAATGTAAATTTGCTCTTGTTTTGGATGATTTTGTGCTGCATTAGAATAAAGAAACTACTAAAATACTGATCTTTCTTCTCTGAAACGTTCTAAAAAATAAATTGCACCAGCAGTAAGATGAAGTAGCATTATGGAATAACACTCCTTTAACCATTTTATAAAGATAAGCAGATTATGAGGCATAGGAGGGCAAAAAACTAAGTGTAAAGGAAATATTGCTATCATGTATTCAGTCGTTGGGAAACCTCAAATACAATGGTTGGAGTAGTTTGCAAGCAATTGTCTCCTGTATTTTACCCTAGCTAGCTCCCTGACTTTTATCTTAGAATAATTTTCACACTGTAATTGTATCACAGAGGTCCCCAATTACGCAAGGAATTTTATATCGTTTCTGGGATTTGGTATATCCATTATAGTTCAAATAGTTTCAAATGCAGTCATTCAGCATATGTAAGAAGGAAGATAGCTGTGCGTATCTCATGAGAGGCCCTCTCTTTGCATCTTGATACGGGTGTGTGACCCTACACTCTTCAGAGTTGACAGGAGAGGCRTCTTCAGCAGATGTTAAGTCAAACTAAGAGTTTAAGTAAGGAAAGTCCCTCCGTTTCTGGCAGTGTGCAGACACCCCTATTGATAAAAGCTTTTTATGTAACGCCAAGTTCCTGCAGAAGCTACTCTGCTGTTTAACTTTCAGGAGGTAATTTCAGTGGAACTACTGATAGAGTATAAAGCTAAACGCAAATGTAGGATCAAGATCAACTTTAAATTTGCTCCCTTTTGGTCCTGTGGAAGGGCAGTGGTGGCCCTTGCTCTGCTCTGCAGGCAGCTGGTCATTCACAGATGCATCAGAAGTTGCTGGAAGGAACTAGGTCTTGTCAGACTCTGTATTTCTGCAAGCATGATATGTTTTTTAACAGCTGTCTTATTGACCCAAGCAAGTAAGATTTCTGCTTTTTTTTTTTTTAAGAGACCAGTGAGAACATGCCTATTCAGTAATATTGCAGATGGCAAGTGTTACTCTACTAAGCAAAGTCTATTGGGCAAAGGTGACCGTGGTTGTAGACATAAGACAATTTCTGTAATAGCATGCCATGGTTTCAAAAATGCTTTTGCATTCTCTTGGCATTTATTTTTTCACAGTGCATAGGATTTCATTAACATTGTAGTGAAATCCTAGGTTGGGTTTAATTTGCACGCAAAATACTTGCTTAAAAGGGGGTATGTGGCTGAATCTTTTGTTGCTTTTTGGCTGATGGATCTTTCCTCCTTAGTTGCACAGAGCACTACTCTCAGCTGCAGCTCAGTGAGTAGCAGAAAAACGTAGCTTTGCACTATTGCACTTTCCATTAACTTCTTTCAGAGGGAGGAATTTGCATTGTGGCAATCTCCTGTTCTGTAAGCGCAAATACATGCGTAATAAAATGGATAAGGTTGTGACTGTGSGTTTTGCCTGAGAGATATGCCAGATGATAGTGTATTAGCTTGGACAGATGATATGGCTTGGCTACAATTTGAAGATTTGCCTCTTAAGCTACTTAGGTCAGCTAAAGGAGGAGAAGGCCCAGTATATTCCTGTGGCTGTACTGCATCTCCACCATGGGGCAGAAATGTCTTAAAACACACTAACTCATTTGTAATCGTAGTAGCATAGACCATTTTGGGGTGTAACTCTGTCCTTAGCAGAACTTCTTTTGTAACTGTATCAGGAAAAAGTCAACATCTTACTCACACAGTTGCATGCTGATAAAACGTTGAAAAGTAGACAGGTCATAATTTTCTCTGTGCTAGAGCCCCACCTGTGACCTGAAGTTAGTACGTTGCTGTTTTATAAGACTACTTGAAGGGCTATTGCATCAATCAAGAAGGAACAGCGGGGTGATATCATATTCCTATTCCAGCCAACACCGGCCTGTATGATTTGGTCTCTGACAGCTGTACCAAGAGGCCAGGGGAACGGTCCCTCTGCCCCATAAGGCAGTCCTACTATCCGGCAAAATCTTGTGGCCTGACGTGTTGGTATTTTCACAGTTACTTTAAAGTTTGGCAACAAAAGGCCGTAACTGTACTTTGAAGACAAGCTGTCTTAAATACAGGCTTTGTTAAAGAAAGAACTTGTCCCTTTAATAAGAGAGAGGGGGCTTTTTGGTTAGGGAATTCTTGTTTTTCTAGTGTGTATTTAAAGTTTGGTGTGTGTGAGTGAAAGCAACTTTGCATGTGTAGGCTTGAGTCAGCCGTTAAAATTCACCAGGAAGAAATCTCTTGTTTAAATATTGAATGGAGCCTGCCTTTCTTTATTACACACCTTTGCTGTTGTCCCTGATTATGGACAAGGACGTAGCTGTGCCAGCGCTTTAGAAAGAGAGCGGAGAGGTGCCTCCAACCCTGAGGAGCTCATAATCTGACTGCAGCAGGAGCCTGGAAGCAGGTAGGAGTACAGCAGAGAGCAGCACGGTGGTGCTGGGCAGCATGCTGGGCAGAGGACTCGGCGCGCCAGCTGCTGAGCCTGCTTTTGCAAGGCATCCAAGGAGAGAGGTGAATTTTGAAGGAAGACAGTTATTTTTATGGKACTTGGGAGGTTTCAAGTTTGCAGATGAGAGCAAATGTGAATGAGTGTATTGAAAACTTGAACAAGTACGTGCTGGGAGGCAGGGTCATGGTAGTCGACGTGCCTGCGTGTGAGGAGAGATGAGTAGAGTCTAACAAGGCTCCGGCAGGCTTGGAGGTGAGGAGAAGCTGCTTTGGTTTGGTGTGGTTAAAGCAGGTGACTATTGGAGGGATGGAAGGGAGAGATGCTGCACTGACTGTGGGGGGCTAGGAGGGAGCTTTGCAGCAGTGCTCAGGAGATAAGGGGGGGAAATGGCATTAATGTGGCTAAGGAGAAGGATGTCAACAAGACTACAGCTTGCAGCGCAGTCCTGGGCAAGTGCTTCAGCTGTATGGAAAGAGGAGAGAGAGAGATGTTAAAACTATGAAGCAGAAAATCTGCTAAAACCCCCTGGGTGTGGAGGCRTAACACAGGTCTCAACCTGAAAACCATACCCAGCTTATGGACAGGCTGATGCTGGAGTTCATAGTGACAAGGAAGGATTTAGAACAAGAAAAGTCACTGCTTTAGCCATGGTGAGCTTGAGACAGTCGCAAAGGACAGAGATTGCACTGACATAGGCTGGAGAAACATCTGTGCATGGTCTGTGCTGAAGTGCTGGCTGAATATTTGCTTGCAGATGATGTTATCCAGGGATTGAAGCRAAGAAGAATAGAAGCAAGATTCCCAGGTAGATGGGGCTCTGTGGTGCAGTGCCGCGGGTTGTCTGCAGCGTGGGGTACCCTGAGCTAGCTTTGGAGCCATCCTGCTCGCTTTACAGGGYGCCCAGAGCTGCCAAGGCGCGTTCTGCTCGCCGTTTGCTTGCCTGGCCAAGGCTCGCGTTTGTCTCTTCTTCCACCAGCGGTGTTTTGGGTGCGTCGCCGAGCTCCATGAGCAATGCAGCTCCTGCATCTTCACCGGCTCTGGAAGGAAGCAGGAGAGCAGCTAATTGCACGAACCAGTTRTTCCTGTAAGCCCATCCTTCGTCTGGGCAACTGGGCACGTAACAAAGTTTGTACTCTGGCTGGGAATCTGTGTAAATAGAGTGGGAAGTAGTGTTTGGGGGAGAAAAAAGAAAAGATTCAGCCTCACTGCAAAACCCTTTATTGTTAGGATTATTTATAGGTAGCATAAAACTCTCCAAAACCCTCCTTGAGAGCTGGGAGCTGATTACACCAAGCAGGTAGTAAAACTGCAGCCTATTGCATTTTTTTTTCTTTTTCTTGTTTACATTGATCTACTGATGCCTAGGACATAAAGGAGGAAACTTAGTTATCGCCACCTCAATTTAAAATGCTTGTTCATATCAGTTTTTAGATATTAAAGCATCTGTCACCGAAGTAAAAATGTGGAAACCTTATTCTATTTGCCTCATTTTGCTGACTGTTGCCACATGATAGTCATAGGTTACTACAGTAGTAAATTCAGGAAACATTTCCTTCTCTCTGAAAGTTAAGAACTTTTCTACAACCTTCATAAGTTTTAATTAAAAAGAACATGCAATAATTTTAGGATTGAATCCAATTTCATATGCTGTTTAAATTGAGAAATAAAATTATTTCCATCAGGGTTTTGGTTCAAGGTTTGTAACTGCTGGATCATTTCCTTTTTCATCAATTTCTGAGCTTTAAAATGGTTTATGAACTTTAGTGAAATCATTTAGAAATAGATTTCATGCAGAATAGTTAATAAATGAATAGCACAGCCATGTAGTGAAATCAGTCTTGTTTGCATCTCAAGCAGCACAAATTTAAATGAAATGCAGAGTTTTACATAACAGCATTTGTCTTTAATGTCAGCACTGTTTTTTCAAGCCACCTCCACTATCCTTCATTTTTCACAGCGATATCTTTGGCAGCAAGGAGGATTTTCAGGGACTGATTTGAGGTGCATAATTGGAGCACTAAGACTACACACACAAAGTGTCACTTAATGGATGAGGTTCATTTAATTGTAGGCTGCTCAGAAATAACCTAAGAAACACTTCACTGGGAGCTAATGCAGAGGTGTAATTAGACTTCTACATAAGTGTAATTAGGCTGATTGCGTAGAAAAAAAGAGAGTTCATAAGGGTTTTTTTAATGTGTGCAGAGTCATTTTGTCTCAACTGTCTTGTCCTTAAGCTTTTGCCGTACCAGTGTTGGATTTAAAAATAAATACATTGCTCTTCAGCTCTCAGTTACTGGCAATCTTGTGTCCTTTTGCATGGTTGTTTTTTTATAAGTAAAGCTTGATCTCAGCCCTGCTGAAGCCGGGATGAGGCTGTGCACTGTGTTGAACTTCGGTTCAGGGCCTTTACAAATAGGGTGGGTTCAGAGCATCCTAGGGAAAAAGCTGTTTGTCTTTTAAGCTATGTCCAAGGAGGCGGTGTCGAAGAGGGACTTTTTGAGAGTACATTGCACCCTGCTTTTTATAGCTTTGGTTTTCTATGGGGATTAGCCTGGTGCAATCATGTGGGTGTGATCTTCCCTCTGCTGTTCGGTGTCCGAGTGAAGGAGGGAGATCCTGTATTCRCTCCCTGTGAGAGACCTGGGAGCGGGAAAGAGTCTGCAGCAAAATTTCAGATCCTTTAAACCCCAGAGCATTTGCAGGGAGGGACGGAGAGCTCTTGCGGTGCCCGGCTTTCCCGGGAAGAAAAGCTTCAGCCAGAGCTTGTGCCACCTGGCAAAGTCCTTCTGCAGCAAATGCAGTGCAGTTGGGGTCGAGCCTACGGGCAAAGTGGGGTGACTTCCCGAAACCCGGGCGAGGGCACTTCCACCCCGTGGAGGARGCGGCATTAGCCTCAGCATATCGTCACCGGCCTTTAGGGGTTTTGCTTTATTAGTGGGGCATTTGGCTGTGAATAGAACTGAAAAATCAGTATTCCCAAGATCTTTTTCTGAAATGTTTTCATAGTGATATTTTGCCTGGCTTTTGCATTTAGTGAGGAGTATGCACTCCAGCTAAACTGACTGGCTGTCAAGCATGTTTCTTTACTGGTTGTTTATCCAGTATATGTTATTGAAGTCCAGACTAATACATTTCCTAGCTGGATCATAGTATGAATTCAGAGACTGCAAATTAGTTCCTTGTTTTCTCCTAGTAATATTTAAAACAGATGTATTTTTAAATAATATTTTATTCTAAGATCTTGCAAGTGGCACATATGGGATGTAGAAAAAAAATTAGCCACTTACCTTGTTTTTCTTTTCAAATTGTTAAAATAACCATAAAGATTTCTGTCTAATGTATGTGAGGTTTTTTAAATCTCTGTTGAAAAGTTCTTAGAACTTTCCACGTATTTTTATCTTGCAACAGTACTGGTATAAAAATGCATCAAAACAGGGACAAAAATGTAAAATACCAGCTTGTTACGCCTGAAATGTTGACAGTTCATTCTTTGCTGTCAGGAAATCACCTTTTAGGAAGCTGCACAATGGGAAAGAAGTTGTATTTAAAAGATTAACACTTGGATGAAAGCATACTTGGATTAAAAAAACTCTATATTTGCTTTGAAAACAGTTTAGCTTCTTGCRTTAATAATTTTCTGGCAGGTATCTTCTTTAGATGGTGTTGCTCACCAGGAGGAGATTGTTGCACATGTTCCATACAGCACTGAGATAAGACAGTTTCTGGTTTTACCAGTTTTTTACCTATGTGGTATTTTGGGGTTTTGTTTGTTTGTTTTTGAGAAATGCTGTCTAGCACTTTTCTGCAGTTATTTAAGTAGTGGCAAAGAAAAGGAAGATGTTTGCAATAATCCATAGTTGCTGCCAGTTGTGAGCATATAGAAACCCAGAGGAAAYGTAGCTGTGAATTAGGAGCATAAACTGCAGCATTAGGACTATTTCAAGCAGCATCTAACACGGGAAATGATTTCTGCTATAACAAGAAAATACGTTGCACAAGCAAGACACTCAGGGTCTGCTATGAATTTCTTTATGTCAGTGTGAATCCAAAGGTGAAAAGCCTCCYAACTCTTGCGTGTGGTCCGGATACAGCGTAACTGGTGAATGGAGATGACTGGGAAGGCAGAGTGCTTATAAACTGCTGTTTTGATGCAAGAAATCCCCATTTTAATCAAATGTATAGGTTATGTACCTGCCTCCGCTGCTCGACCCCCCCTGCATGGCTGGTCAATGCCAGCGCGTTGGACTAAGTAGCAGAACCCTTCTTGTTCCTGGCTTTGGAGAGGAGGAGTTGGAGAGAGATGAATTAGCGGCTTTCCAAGTAAATCATAGATAAATGATTGTTCATGCATATGCTCAAGTTATTTACTTCCCCATTGTGAATAAAGTTAGGGAAAGCTCCAGCATCATTGTGCTGGGTGTATTCTTATGTAGGTAAATAATGTGTGGATAAAACTCATCTTGCAAAGAAATACCCAGTCTGTGAATTTATTTTTCCACAGCAGAACATCCCTGAATGTTTTTGTGGAGTAAGCCCAAGGAATGCCCCCAAAGGTTGCTTATAAGCCACAGGCACGTTTGTGTAGGTATCTGGCTCCGTTCCCCTCCYGGCTCGGTGATGGCCGTGGCTGACAGCTGTGCAGAGCGAGCCGGGGAGCCCRGCCAGCGCCCGCGGTGCCGGCATCTGCGCTCGCTGGCTCCCTTCTCTTCTGGCAGCGCTAACCGAGAAACCAGTGATTAATTCAGCGGGGAGAAGGCAGCTGAAGTCTGATCCTTAAGAGGGCTGCTGCTGGGTCAGTGGTGAGGCCCACTGGTGCATTAGGGCAGCTTACGCCGTCGGGTCTCATGCTGGGTTTTCGGAGTGTAAATTTGACTTCGGCCTCCTAGAAAGGCTGTGCAAGGGCAGTGTCCGTTCCTCTGGGTACCGCGGTGCGCTGCGCGGCTTCGTTCTGCTCTGCCACCTCTAACACATGCTTCATTTTGGCTGCAAAAACAGAAGAAGGCAGAAGGGTCCTTGTAACTCAAGCAGGAGCACCAGAAAAAACAGTCCGGAGGATCCCGGGGCARCTGGGGGAGGGATCTGAAGAAGCTACCAGGGAGGTGGTAATAGGAGAGCAAATGGTATGGAAAGGCGGGATTAGGTGAAGGGAATCCATGCCCTAGCTAGCTGGGTTGAGCTAGCTGGCTGATGAAAAAGCAGGACATCATAACGTGCTTCGATATTGGTTAATATTTATACTATGTAGGTTAAAAAAAAAAAAAATCAGGACCCACTGTGCTAGGGATTTTACAGGTGTTTGGTAAATATTTATGTCCTGTCCTGAACTGGTTGCATTTCTCAAGCAGAAGACTCGACCAAATCCTTACCTTTGGYGGGTTTTAGAGGACTTTTGGCCCCAGATTGTTTCCTCATGAAAGATGATGGGAAAGAGAATAYGAAGATACCTTGTCCTGCCCTGCTGGTGTAGACTGCTACTTGCAACTGTTCAGCTATCTTTAGCTGAGGTTCTGCAGCCAAATGGAGCTTATGCTATACGTTTATTAAGTGGTAGCATTTATTATCTGCCAGGTGCTAGTAAGTTGTGTGATTACAACTGCTTGTTTGGCTTCACCCTCTAGCTCAGATGGCTCTTCTAGGCCTTCATAAGTGCAGAAACACCATCTGGCTGCTTCTGCTGAACGCTGGGAGATTTCCGTCTTTCAAATCTTTAAAGCTGGAGTCTTTTTACGTTTGAGAAAAGCCTRGGGACTCTTCCAGCTCTTTTTTCCCCTCCTTCCTTTTTGTGCGGGAGAAGGTGTCTTGCTCTCTTATCGGCAGCCGTTGGCTCCCGGCCTGTGTTACGTGTTCAGAGGGGACGGAGCTTCGCAGGGCCGCTGCCTCCCCAGGCTCCTGGTGGTTCGGAGCAGAGGGCTGTGGCGATAGCTCATTGAAACCTGTTACAGAAAATTGTTTTTTCCRAAACAGATGCAAAAGTTAAGTGGCTGATGGAAGGCGTGGGCGTTCTGCATTTCCCCCTACACACAGTGTATGGCTGATGGTTTTGGGGAGGAGAAAATGCTCTTCAGGGAAATGTTTGCATCAAATGAAAAATTATGTAATAACTCAAATCTGACCAGGTTTTGGGGTTCAAGTTARTATTTATACAGAGAGAGAGATAGCTATCGTTGCTATTACTGCGCAGAGTTAGAAGTCGCAGCGAGTCAGCTGGGGGGCAAGGAGCGATGTTTGAGGAGATCAAAATTCTCAGCTCTTTACATGCTCTGCAGCTGTATTTAAAATGTAAGTTTTTATACCATATTTATTCTCAATCTAACAAGGTAGTGCATCCACCCCGCCATGTAACCGCAGCTGCGTTAACGAGAAGCAGTGTAATTTCGCCAAGCAAAATGCGCTAAGATAAACTGAAGAATTGCTCAGGACATGGGGGTTAAGGGTGCACGCTGTGGGTGGGAAAAGTTTGCGCTCTTCCCTGTTCCTTTGTGTCATACAAAGGTGGCTTCAAAGGCCTTTGCAGGTTGCTTTTCCTCATCCACCCTCCAGTGGGGAAAACGGGGTGTTATTTTCCTTTGAGAAATATCGAATGTTTCAAGCCTCACCCGTCTCCCAGCACTGGCTGGAGGCCGCTGGTGGCACAGGCTGGGGAGGAACTGGCCCATGAGCTTCCAAGATGCCTGAAATACAGCTTATGCAGTCCCGGGCGGAGAATATCTCTGGCTCTGCTTGTGGGCTCCTGCGGTGTGAGGATTAAAGCTGGCTTGGAGAATGACAAATCTGTTTTGTTGCAGCTTCTGAGATTTCAAAGTTTGTTTTCGTTCAGTGTTGCAACAAGAGGAAAAGCTTTTGAATGTTGTTTGCAACATAAGCATGTGTTGAAACACCTCCTTTTGGACTGTACCAGTGAGGATCAGCCAAATAGTTGTCAGTGCTTAAAATGGCTGAAAACCGCTTTGCGCTAGAGAGGAAGCGGAGAATGCGCAAGTGCAAATTATACTTTATTTGCTTTGCAATTTCCTTTAACATAACTCTTTTGCCATCGCAGAAAACGACGTTCTCACCTTGGTGGCCAAAACCAGCCATCTAATAGCCACCTCCGAAAAGAGTTTGCTCCTCAGTGCTGTACGGGGAGCCTTTATTGCATAAACTCTTTGAGCATGGTTTTATATAAGCTCTGAGCTGGCACTGCTGCAAAGAAGGCCTCCTGCCCATTTCCAGCTGGCTTTCTTCCTAATCCCTGCAGCTCCCTTGTGGCAGGACAAGTGCTTGTTAGGGTCATAGTGAATGGGATTTTATTTTATTTATTTTATTTTTWTTTTTTGGCCAGACTATTTTTTAGCCCCATCAGTTTCCTGATGTGCACAATCCCTTTCGCTCAGGCACAGAAGTGATAGTGACCTGAGGGAAGAGGRGTGCCCACTTCCGGCAGTTGCGTTGGCTTATATTTGTTTAAAAAAATATATGAAATTATGTCCCCGAGGTTGTAGCACACACCTACACTTTATACTCAGAAACAGCTTGTTGAAGTAGGTGGGATTATTGATCTGAATGAATCTCTGCAGGATAGAGGATTTAGAGGAGAAAAGGGTAAGTTATATAAAAACGATCAAGAAACCCAACCAAAAAGCCCCTGTGTCCTACTTGAAGCCTTCTTATCCAACAGCAACAGTTTACAAGAGCTAAAACAATCATAGGTTGAGGTGTGTGATTGCAGGTTTATGGCATGAGGATTTAGTTAAGCAATAGTCTTCCACTGTTTGTGGACAAAACTGCCTGCAATTTTAATAGCATGAGTGGCTGAAAATTTTTAGTTTTCAGACAGCACAAACTATGAAAATTCCTGACTTTTCAGTTAGAATCAGTAATGATGCGAGCTAAAGAAATATGAAAAAGATCTAACAGTGAGTGGGTAGTCCAGCTGGTAAATTGATTTTCTTTTGGGTACAGGTGAATGTGCATGCCAGTAGCTCCATCATGGAATAATCTGTGTGATGAGAGCGCTGCAATCAGCTTTATTAACATGGCTATTCTTGTAGACTTCTAACATAAATCAATGCTTGCTGGAAAACATCCAATAATTGGTTGGGGAGATGTCAAAGCGATATATTAAAAGCAGTTTACTAATCTACGCCAACTAGACTAAAAAGCACGTCGACTGTAGTGGAGTAGTAAGAGTTCACAGTCTCCATTTCAAAGCAAGATCAACCCAAAACCTAGGAAGTTTAACAGCAGCAACAGAACAAAAACTGCAGGACTGACATCTTCCCTATATTGGTGCTACTGGAGCTGAATGCGTGATCAAAAACAAGATTGTATTGTTTTAGTGGCACAACTGAGCAAAGTTCTGGATACTTCACGTTTGCTAATCGTTTTCAACTGTGGAAAGATCACAAAGTGACTGGGATATTGTGAATCAAGCTTGTTAATATTCTACCAGAGGCGATAAGATAGGAGTCTGAAAAGTCCCTGAGTCTTTGCCTTCCTTATCTCTTATCACTCTTCTTAATAGTTATAGTTTTAAATTAAATAACCTTCCGTATCATAAAATAATTTACAGCTTATTGGTGCACGATACAATTTTACTTCTTACTTGTTATCATTTGTTGAGCTTTCAAAAATGTCGAAGGTCAACTCCCCCTTCCCCCCCCCCCATGGTGATAGTGTTTTTCAATTCACAATGAGAATAAAAGATACTGTTTTCCATTTTCCTGGTCAAAATTTGTAAGAGACCAAGCTAGAAGGGAGGACTTAAACTAACAGGTGGGATTAGGAACTAGGAATAACTTATTCCTGCTCCGCTGCCTTTCTCTCTGCTGCTGTAGGGTCATTCCTTCCCGCAGCTTCTTCCTCTGCCCAGTGGAAAGAAGACTCAACCTTTCCTTGCAGTGGTTTGAACTACTAGTTAAACATTTTTAAAGATTTAGGGGATGGTAAGTTCTAAGTGTTAATAATTAACCTCTCTCAACAGCTGTCCAGCACTGTAGCTTTCACTTCTGATTCCTACTTTTTTCTTTTTTGTGTAATCTTTGTGGCTTTGATACGTTTCCTCTTCTCATTGTGCCAAAGAACTGAAATTCTTTCGCTGTCTGCCGGAACATACCGGGGTGCCTGCTGGGCTGCCGGGGTTAGGGCAGATGAAGCATGGAGTCTGCTGTTGAGGGAGCTTCAGCCAGGGTGTGCTCAGGAAAGGTGGGCTTTCCGTGGAAGATGATTTTTAAAAAACAAAAACAAACAAACAAAAAAACTTGGTAAATTGTGTTCGCATGTAGCTCAAGATGGAGATGTCATGCAAATGCTTCTGGTCCTGGTTTCCTCTTAGTTTCTTTTTTGTGTGCGTGCAGCCGTCATGTTTGGTCTGCTTGATTTTGGTTTGGTGGGAGATGGAAAGGTGGAAGTGCTTTGGGGTTTTTTTTGGTTGTTCCCCTCATTCCGCCTTCATGAATCTAGCTTTTCTCCCCCCCCCCTTCTTTTCCAACTTTTTTGGGTTTTGGTGAGTATTTTTTAGTTTTTTAGTTTTTGTTTTTTAAACACCTCTGTGCTGTACTAGAAAGGGATCCCAGTTCTTTTTACTCTGTGTTAAATCCTTGTGTTCCTGAGAAGGCGCCTTCTAAGGCATCATACTGGAAAATGAGAATAGTCTGTAAACTCCTCTAATTGCTAAGACCCCAAATCTTGCTTACTGTCATTCTCCACCTGAAGGAGAGAAGCATGAGGGTCTCCATCACAGGAGACTCATCCGCCAGCTGCGGGGAGTAGTTAGGGACTGATCAAACTCCGGACTGTAATGCTTACCTGGTAAAGGCTGCTTCATTTTTAATGACATTAATTATGTCCATCTTTCTTGTCTGGCCATGTTACTGACTGCGACATCAGTCTTGCTTTTGCTTTGCAAGCGTCCCAGCTGTTGCTGAACACCAGTCTCGTGTTTTCTCTGACATCTTTTGAATGCACAGAGGAGCCTTCCTGCTAAAATCTAAACAGATGCCACTTTATTTTCTTTTATAGTCTTTCCTAATTTCTTCTCTGCCTACGAAAGCCATGACACCAGCTAAGCTGCGATTACTCTGCCTGCCCTTTTCCCCTCTCTTTTTGTACGTTCAACTAGAAAACAAGAAAACCCGAGTCCAGTGAAGTTAACAAAATGACGCAAATCTTTACCGTGCATGACTGCTGTTTTATTGTACCTTTAAACTGTAAGTTTAGGTCTTTCAGGGAAGGATGTTCTCTTTTCCGATTTGCATAGCATCGGGGAGCCTCTGTCCTGATAACAGCCTTTGTCATACTGCCCTGCTGTGACCGCTAATTAATAATGCTAATGAATGACCCTGTCCCTGCCTGCCTGCCTGCAGGCTCTTGATGGGCTGCTCTGTGCTTGACCTCCCGATGCAGCTGCCCGGCAGCACCGATGGCGGTGGCAGGTTTGGGGACGTTGGACATCTGTCTGCTGCGGACTGGAYAGCACCTCGTTTCACATAAACCGCTCCCCAGCTGGGGGGCGCCTGCCCCAAGTGCAAGGGCTGCAGGTTGCGTTAGCTCTAGCTCGCGTTGAGCTACTTCATCTGTATTCCGGCCTCTTATTAAGGTGTAGTAAACCTGCATTACCGCAGTATCAGTTATATTACGTTGACTAGTGAATAGAATTGAGCTAGCTAACATTCTCCTCTCGGGGAAAAAGAATAGCTTCCCTGTAATGAGGGTCTCAGTCTTCCAAAGGAGTAAAATACAAACTGTATTTCTAAATCTTCTACCAATTAGTGAATCATATTAGTATTGATCAAGAAATGTGGTATGGTACAAAACATTGAAGGGGGGTTTGGGATGATGACTGTGGTGTGATACTCTGAATACAAAATTTGTGTTGATGAAAATATTGCAGGCTCCAGAAACRTGAGATCATGAATAGGAACAAGAGACCTGAGTCTAGGCTGATTTATCATACAGCAGATGGTTAACTTTCCTTCTACATCTTTGCACAAATTGGGTAAATTCTCAGGACTGCTTGTGATCTTTCATCCCATACCCAATTTTTTTTTTTTTTTTGAAATGTTTGTGAACTAGTGAAAGAATAATTTGTAAATGAGTTCCAGGCTGTGGAAAGGGAAGCGTTTTGCAATAGTGAGAAACTGTGAGTCAAACAGGAGCACAGATTGTGACTCGCAGCATTTAAACGTTTTGCCTACTGCAGTTCTGTTTTCTAGAAACTGGGAGTTGTGTCTTTGGGAAGGTTGTGGAGTGAACTATTGAATGTTTATAAAATGCTTTGAAAGTGTTGGATGAAGTACAGTATAGAAATGCTGTTCCTGACTTTCTTCAAATTATCACAGCATCACGATGAAAAATGTTATTCCAGGCTATCCTTTCCTGTAATATCTCTATGAATCTCGGTTTCTCTGAAATTTGTTTTTCTCTAGTCTCTCACTTACAGAATCTGAGTTTGCTTCAGCATTTTTTGAGCATTTTCTTTTACTTCCTTCATGAGGAATTCAATTTGCTGCAGTAAAATAGTCTTAGTACAGAAATAATAGATACATTAAAGTATGAATTACCTTGGTGGCAATAAAGGACAGGTTTTTATTGCTTGCTTATCATGGAGAGTTTGTGTTTGAGTTCACTGAGTTACAAGTGCATTTCAGTAGAGCTAAATTTAACGTGGCTAGGTAACAACAGCAAACACAGATAATCCATTTTCAGGAAGACAGTACAGATTTATATGCCAATGATTTAAAAAAAAAGTTTGAAAGTGCTTTCATAGCTTTTCTCAACAGAAAAAGAAGCTGTCAATATTACTGTAAGAATAGATGAATAGCTATTTTTAAAGACTTTGATAAAAAATGATGACAGCTGATCAATAGGAAAGTTCTTCCAGATGGAGAGTATTTGTAATCATGTGAACAGAAGCTCATGATGAGCATAGGAAGAAAGTGTGGAAATGGCAGCCTAAATGAAAGGCTGCTCTGCAGGACAGAGCTCGTATCACATGCAGCATTTCCAGCAGTCCCCAAATTTTTAGGCCTTGTTTACAAGTAGAAACTGCCTGGAGAAGAGCTTGACATATGGAAGTTTTAGCAGTTTACCTTAATTCGGTGTATTAAACTGAACTGGGAAAGGCTCCTTGTCTGAAAAGAATATTGCTCTTTAAATTCACATCCTGCCTCAATACGGAGTCATTTCCCTATATAGTTGAGCTGTAAAAATTGTAAATAGGAGTGGCCAAGTTACACTTACGCTTAGTAAAGCTCCAAACAAGAGTGTTTCCTTGTCTGTGGGGTAACAGACTAGTAGGGAAAATGTCTTTTCAACTTGCAGGAAAGATATTATGCTGGTCACGTTTGATGGCACAAAGAGAAGTGAGTTTTATCCTTTTAAAACTTATCAAGTACTGATGCAGCAATTTTGATAATGCCGATTTAAAATCAGTCACGCTCTGCAAAGACAAAGGAGTATTTCTTGTTCCAGATGATACACCTCAACAAATGAGGTGTTGTCAGCGATGGATTACAGACCTGGAAATGTTTATTCTTAAATCATAGAAAGAGAGGAGAGAAATAACAGACCACTTTACAGGTTAATTTATAGTATCTGTTTGAGTGAGATGGGTTAAAAGGAACTGTTTCACATGTTGAGATTAGGAGTATGGATTGACTAGGGCCGTGTAGTGTAGGGTGGTGAGAGAGTATTTTGGCTGCTTTTATTGAAGTTTTCAAAAGTCAGTATTTATCTAGTCCATAAAACAGCTGCTTTGTAATCTGAAAAATTTGCTTTGAATGAAAAATGAAGAGGCGGGAGCACAGCCCCTTTCTCAAGTTGAGGAGCCCTTTGCCCACATGTCCTCTGCAGGCGAGGGACCACGGCCAGCCGAGGGGACCACTCGCCCCGTGCGAGCGGCTTGGCTCCTGGCTCAGCGCTCCCGCGGCTCCTGCTCTTTTCCTTTCTCTCACTTTTCTTCCTTGCAGTTCTCCTTCTGAGCCTCTCTTAATATAGGAATTAACTTGTATGAACATAAATACAAACAGTTACTCTAATAGTAGTGGTTTCAGAAAACAATGTGAATAATCACGCAAGAAACCTGCTTCTCAGTATCCATCAGATCTGCCACTTGCATGGTTATTTTCCAGTATAAGTGTTACAAACGTATGGATGTAAGTTGATATAATAATGGTATCGACTCTAAGTTATGTAGCTGTTTTTCAAACAATGAAAGGAGAAATTGTTGAATACATAAGTCATAATTGTTAATTATGGCAGTGATCCAACGTCCRTAGCCTTGGCCTGGAGGTCGGTTTGAATCCTCTTCCTGGTTTCTCCATTCATCGTTCCTATGATATCAGGCACGTGACTTTTACTCTTGTTGCTCTATTTCCACTTCTTATTCTTATTTTTGACTGGTATGGATGAAAGACGTGAACAACTGGTTCTTGCTGTGTTTCAATAATGGTACCTTGATCCTAGGCACAATGTTTAAGACAAATTATTGTTAATTAAGTTCATTTAAGTTACAGAGATTAGGCAGATCCAACCTATTCTGTCTGAAGGGGCTTTTGTTAGTTTGTCAGTAAGAGAACAAGAGCCTGTGAAATGGTACCTCAGAAGAAGGAACAACTGCTTACATGCAAGCAAGAAATGTGCCTTTTGATGGAAGCCTTAATACTCGTACTGGTCAAACAGATACTTGCTTCTGTGTGCTTCAGAAGTGCCCTCGTTCATGGGTAAGGTGGGAGTTGTTACAAGCCACATAAGCTAATGTTTTGAGATGACTCCTATCTCTTGATAACAGGAAGAAATAAGGGAATTTGAGCTTTTTTCTAATGTATTATTCTTGTGTTTTCACTTCTTAATTTGGTTAATCAAATTATTGTCTGGTACTAATGGCGGAAATGGTCTCTGTTGATACAATTTAAATGCAATTCTAGGGATTGTTCGAATCTTGAGGCAAAGAGCGTGCCATGCTGGGTCGTGATTCCCTTGACCTTGGTCCGCTTCCCAAAAGGCAGGAAGCGGCGTGGAGCAGATGCGGAGGGACCGACGATAGCCCCGTGCTGCCAGGCTGCCCTATCGATCTGTGCAGGTGGTCACATGCGAGGGCCTCTGAGGGCCAAAGCTGGCTCGATGGGATATTTGTACGTTCAGCAGGTTTTTGTGGGGGATTGTTTCAACGCGCCTTGCTCTAAAGCCGGGATTTTGCTTWCAAGGACAGACAAGGAGGAAGCAGGTCTGCAAAGTCTGAGCAATGTAGCTTTAATTGAAGTCATACATCTTGATGGAACAGAGGTAAAGAGGAGGAGGCCATATGGTGTAACCTTTATTTTTGTTAGGTTCACTGATAAGGAGTTGATTTGATAAGAGATGCTGCTCCATTGGTTGAGCGTCCAGGGTGCAGTTGTTCTGTGATAAGCATGTGTTTATTGTCTGCCATAAATGCCTAGAGTGACAGTTTATGGCAGGTTCGATTGGTGCTTTAAATACTGAATGGCTTTCAAAGGGCTAGTTTGCTGTGCATTAGGTGAGTGGTTGAAGAACTGGGTTGAACTATAACATTAATTCCTCCCTGAGGAGGAGACCACTCTAGATCTACTTCAGGACACAAGAGAAATACATAGTCTTTGCCAATAGTTGTACAACAGAGATCCATTTAAATAGAGTATCAAGCTCTAATAGCCCCAAAAAGCCATGGAGGAGGAACATGGGATATGTATTTTGGGACGAAGTGGATGCCTTTTAAGAACTAGATGATAGTTTTGTTCATTCGTATTAGAAACTCATACTAGCTGGATATTCGTCTTAGCCTCCTTCAGAGCAATACCCAAATATGTTGACGTTTCCAAGCCTGCTAGATCAGTTACTCATTCCGTTTTGCAAACAGGAAATAAAAACAGAGTGGTGGTTTTAACTATGGACCTGCTGGAAATCTGTACAAGAATATGAAATCGAAGTCCCAGCATAGTGCCCTAATCTCTTTGCTGACTTGTGTTTATAGAAGCTACTGGTAGGTTCATTAACACAAGGTCATTCATACACGTGAAACCATATGCGATGCTTTTGCTACTTGTGGGGTGTTTGGTTATGTAATTGCTGTTTTGCAGAAGGATATATACCTTATGTTGAATATTGTTCATTTCCGTTGGTGGTTTAACTTTTCAGTCAAACTGCCAAAAAAGCCCTCCAGTACTTATTTCTTGTAATCTTTATAATGAGGGAGGACTCCCAATAGGAAGCATCAAATGTGTTTGGACAGTAAGAGTGGAGTCTCCGCAGCAGGGGAAGATGTATTTTCCCTCCTCATGAGAAATGGGAAGCATGTAGTTTGGGATTACGCGTAAATAAGAAAAGTGAGGAGCAGGAGGAGGTTTCATAGACTAGATCTAACTGCCTGTTATCACAAACAACTTCTTTCGATAAGCAGAGTGGGTTCAATTTTTAAAATACTGCATTTTGGTACTCATTACTTCTGGTGGATTTCCCTGAGGCCAGAACCTCAGTGTCATCCCAAGCTGAGGGATTCAGGAATGAAAAAGCTATTAGTCTTTGCACTGCAATGGGAAGGAAATAGCTCATTTGCTCTTTGGGCTAGTGAAGGAWGTGATGATTATATTTATAGATGTTCTGTTCCTAGTCGAGCTGAGTAATTTTTTCTGAAATTCAAGATATATTCTTTCTGATTAAAATATGAAGACGTTCTATTATTTCTATAACCACATTTAAGTCTTGTAATTTAAACAAATTAGTTTGCATTTYGCATGTCAGACACACAGTGATTTATGGAGGAAAATGGTTTTTCGCATCTGGTTTGTCTCTTGATTCATTAAATTTTGATTGAAGAAAGTTTTTGCAATAGGGTCTAAGAGAATTTTCCTTCCTCAGTGAAGTGATTGTTTGCTTGTTTCTTGCAGTGTCTGGCTGGTTTTTTTCCCCTGTGTTGTGCATATGCCAGGAAATCTTGAATTCTCTGTCCTAATTTTGAAAGTTCAACCTGAGGGAATTGCTCATTTCTCTTGTTTACACTGTTTATTTTCCTCTTCACGTGAAGAGAACTAAGACTTAAGTCAGTTACGACATAACAGGTCGGACCCCGTTTGGAGTTACTTCAAGACTCCTTTACGCGGGAGCGGGTCAGCTCCTGCGTGCGGTGTCCTGTAGGTCAGCGGAGATCTGGCAAAACCGTTTTTGCCCGGGCGTGATTGCAGTTCCCGATGCGCTGGCAGGTGCTGGGTGTGCCCAGAGCTCGTTGCACGAGAGCTGTCGGCGTGCTGGGCCTCGTGGGGAGCCCTGCAAGCCAGCGCCACTAGAGCGGTCCTAAAGCTGCTCGACCATGGGTTATGTGCATACATGTTATATGATGTGGGCAAGTCGTGGCTTAGCTTTGGAAACCCAGCAGCGTGTCAGCAGCTTAATACCTCTTTTCTGCTCCAGCAGGGGAGTGAAATAATTAGAAATCATGTCAAGGCAGTGTCTACTACAGATCAACTGATACTTCTATCCAGTTGAGAGGTAGCTTCCTTTTTTCCTGGATGTCACCTGCCAGCTACGTTCGATATGAATAAGTGTTTTCAGATGTGCCGTAAATCAAAGCCTGGCCTGATGTCCAAAGTCAGCAACAAGCACGAACTGAGAAAAAGCTGCTGTGCCTCAGCAGAAGAAAACACTCCTTTGGCTTTTCTGGCAGATGCATGGTACTGGAAGAGGAGACTTGCAGCTAAAAGCTCCTGAGCAAATCCTGCCTTGCAATGCATGGGGGAAGACGGTTTCTCCCATGCTGCGCCCCATTGCTCCGGGCTGGGCCAGATCCTGCCCAGCGCTGGCTGCCGGGGATTGCCCTCTCCTTTCCCACCCCGCGCTTCGTGGCGAATGCTGCCACCGCTTCTCGTGACGAACCTCTGGCGAGACAGGGAAAGCTGTCACCCGAGGTCAGAGGGAAAATAATGATGCCTTTGACTGAGCCCAGCAGTACGGTGGGTGAGCTGCGCGCGCCAGCGGGAGAGCTCAAAGGGCGCCCGCCTGCAGCGCCAGTGCCGGCAGGAAGCGCCGCGGCCGTGCGGGAGAAAATGTGGCCCCGGGTTTGGAAAGAGCAGGGGAAGAGAGATTAGAGGTTAAACGGGAAAGAGTGTTAAAATATTCTCAGCGTATGGTGGCTGTAGCTGTGGATTTTAATTGCTGAAATTACCTTGTCAGGATGCCTTATCAGCTGCTGTTCTAGTGATTGTTTGGTTTAGATAAGAGCTCGAGTGCGATAAAGCCTCGATAACGTTTCAGAGATTACAGCTCTTTTGAAACTGCTGGCGCTCGCCAGGGGCTCCGCGAGTTGCCGAGGAACTGCGGCGCGTTTCTCCCGCTGCAGTTTTGCCCTCCGCCCCCTTCTCTCTCTTCTGTTTCTTTTTTCTTTTTTTTTTTTTAATGTGCTTAAGCTCTTCTTTTGGAGCGTTGAGATTTTGAGAAACTAAACCTCTTCTGAGTACTTTCTGGGAACGGTGCACGTATGGAGACAAGGTGACCTGCACTCAAGAGTGGAAGCGGATGTTGATGGGAAGAAGAAAAACAAGGTACTTGTGCGCCTCTCGCAATCCGGTACGGTTTAGGTGCACTGAGCTCGTTACTGAATTTCGGCGGGTACGAGGGTGCGCAAGGCTGAGCGGCTCGGCATGCTCTACAGGGCTCTCTCTGCACCTCTAAAAATACGGAGTTCCTATAAAAATCCTTGTTTGTGACAGTTCATTTGATGTAGGAGGAAAATATCAGTCTTTAAGAATCTCCCCAATATTTGTGGCAGCAGATTTGTGCTGCTTATGCTCGTTTTTGACAATTTTTTTTTTTTTATGAACCTAGTAACAAGCCTTTAGTTGAACTCCTCCAATGCATATGTTTTGGGTGGGACAGAAGAAAAAGTTAGGAATCTTATGATGTGAATAGTTCCATCTGATTCATATTGCAGATTTATATGGTGTGGCAGTATGGCCTTAATGTTGGGTTTGCCTTTCTTCTGATAAATTTTGCACTTAGCAGCTCTTGCACATCTGAAAGTATGTGCTGCTTAGTTTTTTAAAAATAATTAAAATTAGTTTATTGTTCATGTCAATGCAATTTAACATGAAAAAGCAGATGAACTACGGAACTCAGATGAGCAATGGGGAAAATGTTGAAATTGTAAGGACCGTGGTTAGAAAATGGAAATTCAGGAGCTTGAAAAAATGAACTTTCACAGTGAAAAAACTTTTAGTGTTCTTTGCATTTGGATTTCTGTTCATACTCGGTAGGCTTAATAGTAAAGCAGTGCATCGAGGCGTTCATTGTCTACAGATATTTTTTTCAGCATGTCCAGTCAAAGGGTAAACTTGAAATACTGTGAAATACAAGCACAGGGAGGAAGCGTCTGCTGAGATAATTACACGCCATGGACATTAATTGTATTTACAAAACACTGGACTAACCTGAAACTGGTCGCAGTTAAAGCTTTCCTCGGCTTGGCAGACCGTACGGCTGTTTGCGTATGCTGGTTGGGGTCTCCTACCCCAAATCACCAGCTCACTGAGCAGCACCCGGGTGGCTGCGTGGTATTGCTGGCACCTGCAGTTCCCCTGCCGCGCCGCCTTCCCCGCGCGCTGCTGCGCGACGGTTACTGCTGCCGTTACCGAATTAAGACGAGAGCATTGGGAAGAGCGCTTTGCTGGTGAGATTAGATCCCCCCCCCCCGCCTTTTTTAACGCCATGCTGCCATGGTTACTAGACGTGGTATTTCCGTCCCGCGGCTGCGCGGGGAGCTGCGGTAGGTAGGGCGTCAGGACCGTCCCGGCTGCGCCTGCCGGAGGTGCAACTGGTGAGCGTTCACAGACCTAGAGGTTGTGTTTCTTTTATCTTAGATCTGCAAGGGTGGAGGAAAAATTATTTGGGGCAATATGTAAGGAAGCCCTAATTGCTGCTTCACAAGTATATTTCTTTACCTTCTCAGCTAAAATATGTGATAATTTATTCACTGGCATTGAAKTTGTTGAGAAGCTGGATGGTGCAAAGCTGGAAGATGTTGGTTATTAATTCTGTTCATCAGACTGAAGACTCTCAAGATATCAAAGTGGTTGCAACTCAGACCTACTTCCTGTAGTGTGCTTTAATTTGTTCTTGCGTTTTGTTGTGGTTTCTTGACTTGGTGTTTGTGATGAGCTGATTTCACGTAGCCGACTGAATTTTTTCTTTAGTAGCAAATTCAGTGTATTCCCTGTTACACCTTTCAGTCTAAAAACATGCTAAGTGTATTCCCGTTGGTGCAGATACAATATGTTCTACGAAGTCCACAACAAAACTTTGGACCACGTCAGTTTGACTATCTGGGATATGTAAATAATTGCAACACAGTACTAGGAGAAACTGTACTCTGGAATAACCAGACTTTGCTTAGTTGTTGGTTTTCTTTTTTCTTTCTTTTTTTCTTGTTTTAACCTGAAATGCTTCATTTTTTTTGTGTAATATGGGAGGAACCTTTTTCGGAATAGACTTACTGAACTTCTACACCCACCCAGGTATGCTTGCAACTGCTGAAAGACTGTCTTAAAAGCATCAGCAGGAAGAATTAGCAGTTAAGAGGCTGATGGTTCTGCATATTGCTTATATCTCTAAATGTCAGTTTTACAAGATCGCTGTAAGCCAAAACTTTCCTGTTTATATGTGGGTGATAGGATATACATGGCAAGTTTTTACTGGGGCCACGTTTGTGTTGGATCTCTTGTTCCTGTCCAGGAACAGATTAATTTTGACATTGTGAAGATTAGATGTCTGATGTGAAGATGGTTTGTTGGTTTTTTTTTGTATTGTTTAGGTACTTGTGTTGGAGCTATTCTCAGAGAGATAGTGTGTAAGTTCTCTCTACCACTAGAAGAGACGACTATAGTTAAAACAGGACAGCCAAATTTGGAAGAAAAGGATCATCAGACTCTGTTTTTATGGATGTTGGACTGAGGCATAGAGTGGCTAGGTGATATCCTTAGGGTCGTGCAGGAGATGTGTGAAAAAGCCAGTAAGCAAGAGATCAACATAGGAGAAATACAGCTCCGAGCTATTCAAGTTATCAAGTATAATCAAATAATAAGAATGGACAAGTTACCCAGCATTTGAGTTATTTAATGAGTACTGTGTTAGACTCTTCTTAATTGTGTTCAGATGTTCATGGGCCCTATTTTCAAGGCTATGTTTACAACGTCAGACCATAGACTTTTTTCCTCCTCTTAATGAAAGCTCGACATTTCTTTTGTTCCACCGAATTTCAGAACTTAGAGGATAATGCCAAATTATCACATGCCTCACAGCAAAACGAAGAGCTGGCAGCATTGCCTTTCTTGGGAAACTGGAAATAGCCCAGACTCACTCCAGCCATACTTAATTCGAGGTTTAATGCTCTGTTAATATCAGCCCACACTTGCATCACACGAGCAGAAGTGGGCTGGGACTGGTGAGACAGCAGGACTAGGTGACCACTGGGTCATCTGGGGGTGGTGAGCGCCCAGAGGACCTGTGAAGGGAGAGCTGTGTTGCTTTTACTGCCCAACGGTAGGGGAGGGAGGCAAATGAAGCCTCGGGAAAGCTGCCCCTGTCATTGGTGTGCCGTRGAGGGAATGATGGCTGGTTAATCTTCCATCAGAGGACTGCGTTGGATGGCTTGGGTGAGAGTTGTCCTTGTCTGTGTCCTCTTTTCAGGACACAGTTTCACAAAACTCCTGTGGATACAGTCTCACCAACTTCTGGGGGAAAAGAGRTTACTAAAGCTCTGGTAGCGCCTTTCAGAGAAGTTCTTTGCAAAAGGTTTCACTGTTTACCCTGAAGTTTCATTTTGAATCTCAGCTCCATTTTGGGTAATGCTGAAAGTGAAACTCTGCTAGCTCTTCTGGGCTTTGAACGGTTACCAGAAGGAAATCTCTTAAATTCCAAATAGCTTACATGCAAGGCATTAGGCTCAGGAAGACAGATTAATTAATTTTCTAGTTCTTGAGAAGCATCATACAGAGAGTTACAGTTCTGCAATAGCAAGGGCTAAATGTCCCTATTATATTCCACTGTTGCTATCTGGATGTTTTGACCCAAGACTCTTGTTTATACTTACAGAAGGTGACATCTGCTTACTGTTTCCTTTGTAAAATTCTGCTTTGGCAATTAGGAGGTAAAAAGAATACTCTCTGCATTAGCAATTAGGATTTGATGCTAACAGTGACAGGGTAGAACTGTCGCTTCCACTAGAACCTAACTGCATTACTATTGTATTTAAAATATTTACATCTTCTACATGCAAGTAATTCAGTTACTGTACTCTACCACCAGCAGTGCTGCAGTAATTTAAATTGCACAAAGGAAGCAAACATAAAGGTTTTAGTGCCAATCTCTGTCACGTTACTGTGGACACTAACACCACATCTTTCTGAAAGGCTGGGTGGTGAGATCAAATGTGTCCCTTTGGTTTGCTCCTCTTGTGTGCATATGAAACCAGAGCAGGAAGGCAAGCTAGTGTGGCAGGTTCACACACCAGTGAAACCGCGATGTTCTTCCTGTGCACATACAGGCTCAGACAGTTACAACTCTGCAGATCTTTTTTTGTGACCTGCCCGTCACCTTTCTCGTGTCTCAAAGCTCAAGCCATCAACAGTYTTCCAGTAAAAATTAAATGTGAATAGAGAATGGCTTCATAAGTTGCCTGGCTAATTTTGGTTTCGAGTTTGACCCCTGAAGCAGTTGTGTGGGGTGTCAGGCTCAAAAATTGAAGATCATGACTAAACCACACCAGTTTATTTAGCTACAGTGAAGAATATGAATTCTTCTGGGCTTTTTTCTCCTTATAACCTCTCAACAAAGGCAAACTTTAAGCTACCACACACAGCTGGTGTTTCTAATAAGACACAGATGTGCGTTGGGATCTCTCCCATCTCCTGCAACATTTAAATGTAGATAAATAGAACTTAATCAGCTATAAATAACAGCGTGTCATGCCTGTGGATCACAAGCCTTCTGTGGGACTCCCACAGGACCAGGGTTAAGCTTAATTACTTCAGCCTGCTACAAACAACAGAATAATCAGCGGTTGGATATTACATGGGTGAAGGTGGATGGAGCAGAAGGAAGCAAACTAATATCCATAGTCAGTGCCGTGCTGACCAGGCATTCGATGCAAGGTGTGCGCTGTGTTTCGAGACCAGGGATTCTTTTACTGCCTGTTACGGATTCAGGACACTGGAGGTTTAATGTCACTCCTAGATCTGAGAGTGCTTTTAAAACAAACAAAATACCCATACAAAACAAAACAAAAAATCCTCAGGCGGCACCTATGAACGTACTTTTTCCTCCCCATAGGGATAACTGCTCAGATTTGCTGGAATAAAAAGTTGGTGATTGTGGCTGTTTGACTCTGTTGTAGGAAAGTTGGTCCTCTGTGGTCATTGCACATTGTGAGTTTAAGAAGGCAAAATGGTACATCTGGGCTGGAGTACGGTGACCGTCACCCCAGGCAGATCCCCTTAGCTAGGGGAGCGGACGTCTGTCTGCTCCCGGCACCGGGATTCGGATGGCCGACGGGGCTGGCCTGCGGGGGAACGATGCGACCGGCTGCTCCCCTCTAGCTATTTTCTGCTGAAGCAAACGTGAGCCAGGTGTTGCTGAAGCCGCTGAGACTCCACCTGCCAGCCGCGGCGGCGATCTGCTCCTCGTGTCCGGGTGATACTCAGTACAGGCCTGTTATTGCGCGTGTACATAAATACTGTGGGTTACCGTGAATCGATCATGAATACAGCTGCTGTGGCGGCAGTGCCACATTAATATACAGAGTTGGTTTTTCTCCTCTAGGACTCAGTGCAGACTACCATCATCTTTTGACTCTGAAAATGTCAGCATTCGGTCTCCTGTCTGCCTCCATAGGCAGTCACAGCCCTGGTGCTGCTGGGCCTTTGCGTGGCAATACGCTTGAGCTGAACTGGGACAGCTACAAGATAAAATCGCTAATAAGTTGTCTTGAAGTATTTCGTGTGTTCGCACTGAGATTTTGTGCCAGTTTGAACAAGCACAAAGTCGTCCCTGGACCTTTTCTCAGCGTGTGGCCTGGTTTCCCCATTTAGCAGGTGACCATTGCCATCTCTTTTCCAAATGACAAGCCAAGAGGAGGGAAACTGGGCTGTCCCAAATTGCTCAGTTGCTCCCATTCATATAACTAGTAATACAACTTCGTAATTTATTTGTTCTCTAGTACCTTTTTTGGTTAATTTTCACTTCTCTCAAAGAGCACTAGTGAAAAGATATTTCCTAGATGTTTTCCCCCATAGTTTCTGCTCTTGCACTGGTTAATGATGGTAAACATAAATGGGTTTTATCATTTGCATAAGTTTTTCCCAGCTACAGCAAATTTGGGCCAAAGATTTGTTTCTTTACGGCAGAGCTGAGTTACCGTAGTTTTGCCCTCGCTTCCCACCCCATGTTGGAAACGCTATCACGACGCTGCGAGCGTCTTGCAAGTAAAGCCGGGGGAGACCTTGGGCGGTGTGTGTCGGGAATCGAGGGGAGCCGTTGCATCTCGCCTCCCCAAAGGGCGCTCGCGAGGGCTGTCAGCAGAAACCCGGCAGCGCTCCGGTGCTCGTGTTTTGATTTGTGGTGTAGATTACAGGCGGTTCAGCTGTGGGCTCGGCTGAACGCGCTGTGGTTGTAAATGGGTGGTTCTGCTGTCCCTGCGCCCCTTTCCTTTAAAAAATGAGAGGTGATGCTAGGGAGCGCTGGGAGGAGCGTGGCTTTGGTCCGCAGGGAGCCGCGGCCGCCTGCCCTCTGCGGGGGGGAGAAGCAGGAGAAGSCCTGGCGGAGGGGGCCTGTCTCCCCGAAGGACCCCGGGGGGAGCAGCACGGGGCCCGTTTCGGGAGGGCGAAGGCGACTCCCGCCAGCGCTGTGCAGGCGCCGTGAGCCTGTGGGTCTTGCAGTTACCCCGAGATTTCCTGTTTGCCTTGTTCCGCCTTTTGCTCGTGTCCCTGTAAGCTGCTTTTGCTTCTCGGGAGCGTAGTGGAAACGTTTGTCGTGGGGAGGGAGAGCGGGGCGGCGGGGAAGGGCTGAGGCCGCGGGGCGGAGGGGAGCGCGGTGCCCGGAGCCCGGAGCCCGGCGCCGGCAGAGCCCGTCGCGGCACCGCGCTTGCTCCGCTCCGCTCCGCTCCGCTCGCCCCGCTGCTGCGGCCCGGCGGGGGAAGGCAGGGGGATAGTTATTTATCAGCTGCCCGTGCAGATGTTTTCGTTGTGGTTTGCGGTGCATTGGTGCCACTTAGCGGGGGGAGAACTGAATTGACGGTTTTAGCAGTGCAGGGGAATAAGAGGAGAGGCAGGCTTCGTGTTCCGGCTTCGCTCCCCTTCTCCCCGCAAACTACTAGTATTTCTGCAGTTTAATTAAATATAAATTGAAATCTTCTGTTAGCCGCAGAGTTGTGAACGGGTTCGGGACATGGCTTCGGGCACAACAGTGCTGGCTGGCTGGGCAGGCGCTGCCTCTAGTCCCAACAGAAAAAAACTGCATTAAGAGTACTGCTGAATATTAGGCTAAATAGTCCGGCTTTGTTGGTAGGAAAATGAATCCAGCCATCCCTTCTGGTAAGCAAGATTTGGGGGGGGGGGGCAGGGTTAAAAATTATTCTCCATCTGGGCTATGATTTCCACTATTTTAGATATAATGGGAGAGGGATCATGGGATGAAATGGTTTTAGCTTAGATTCCAGTTTTGGAGAAGCCAGTCTGTACAAAATGTTAGCAGCATTGATTCAAACTCTTTTATCCATATTTCCTATTGATTTCTTATTAATAAAAGACTGTGGGAGAAAGAAAATCCTCTGCTGTGGTATTTGCAAGCAGTCTCTCCATATTCCCCTCCCCCAGGTAAATGCTCGTGTTTAACTAATGGTAGATGGCAAGAGGCTGCCCTCTGCCTAGATCCTGGATCTCGTGGGCAAATGACACTAGCCATCGGTGAAGTGCATTAATTGCTCAAAAGGACAGTAGCTGAATGTCCTGTTTATTAAAAAAACAAAATTTGAATGTACACGTAAGGAAAAGGCGGCTGGCACTGGAAATATGAAAATGGCAGTGAGCCAGCCAGAGACGTCGGYGTGCGCCTGGCGTTCCGTCGCAGTGCTGTGGCGGAGCACGGTGCGCCAGCAGTCCCTCCGCCTGCTCAGCTCCGCAGCATCCCCGGTTTGCAGGGGGGTTACATAATAGCAGGATAAAATTCTGCTTTGTCAAGATACTTGAGAACATCTTGTGGTTGATTCATATCTGTGTATTTTCCTCCCGCRTAGGAAAGGGCATTTCAGGATGGTTTTACTGCAAGCTGCTGAATTCCTTTTCGCACAAGGTCTCCTTACCTCGTTATTTCTCCGCAGTCCTTGGTGGGGCACGGTGCACCGTGTGGCCAGGGCGCCGGGCCTGCTCTCGCCCCGTTGCGCTTGGGGAGCTGCCACTCACTTCAGTGCAATTGCTGGGCATGGCACAGCGACTCTTTCGGTCCTTAAGGAAACACATACTGCGACCGAGGATTGTGCTTGCTGGGCTTCCCCTTACCCGTGGCCAGAAAGCGAGGACTTGGCAGCACTCAGCAGGGCCCAGCTGCTCAGACGTTTCCTGGAGTCCTACCAGCCTCACCTGCGCGCACCAGTGCAGCGCTGTTGGCTCTTCCAATTTAYGCAACGGCCAAGTTGTCGGTGGCGTAGCGATAGGCATGGTGCACGAATGCTTGCATCTCCCACCTTGTTTCTGAACCCCTTTGTGTCTCCTGCGCTCTCACCAGAGGGCACTGCACAACTTGTTGCAGCGTAATAAATAACCTCTTAACCTGCTTAGCTGCTTTWTGCTCAGTGGCATGTTTTACAACGTTACCTGGAGTCCTTGAATGCTGGTTCCCATGGCAACCTGATATAGCATTTTTATTCTTTATTACTATCACTGTTTTATKGCTGCCTTGTTCAAATGTGCTGTCATCTTTATTTTGCCTTGGTGTGTGTGTGTGCATGAGCTGCAAATCTGTTTCTAAAAATTATATTATTAAACGATTTAGTAGATTTGGAAAAAGGATGATGATCTGTCACTGTCAATTTAATTTTAAATGGAGAAACACACCATAAATGGAAACAAACTAGAAAGAAAAAATAAACTAGCAACCCAAATACAAATTAATACAGCCAGCTTAAGATGTTTTGTGGAGTTGCAAATAGTCAGATAAAAGCAAATTAGTGGGAGAAATGCTGCTTCTACAGAGGACGATTACAATTTTAATTACCTTTAGAGGACGTACTAACAGTGCCCAGATGTTCTGAGGACCAGATTTTGGCCGAAGACAGTAATGGAGCAAGGACCTCAATTGTTCTAAGGTGAAGCTTGATGCGTTTACAGAAGGAATTGTATGGCCCAGCAGGGAAACCTTGAAGCCAGAARGTTAAGCTGGTAATATGAATCCGTAGGTTTCTCCAAGGGGATTTCGAATCAGGTTGCGGATTACTTGCTTGCACCATATTTGTGTTATGCTAATCCTCTGCCTCAGGTGTTCTGCTGCTGCTCTGCCGGGGCCAGGAAAGATTTGTGCTTTGCCCTGAAGATGATGAGACTTCAGGAGTGGGGCGGGAGAAGCACCTTTTTCTGATGGGCTGGAGATGGCTACAGCCAGGGCTGGCTCTGCTGGTGCTCCCAGGGCTTCCTCGCGCCTAGCTGCGAAGGTGCCATGGATCAACTGTTGACAAGATTTGGGATCGGGAAAGAATATTCCTGCGGGTGGGATTAGCAGGGACCATGGGGAGAGGGTTTGCTTTCCTGCCTACTACAGGGCACAGTTGGTTTCCTACAGTTGCTTGGGGATTTTGCCTAAAAGCTTTTTTTTGTTGTTGTTGTTTTTTGCTGCTGCTGGAGGCTGATGAAGGGGGGTTTGGAGGAGGTGAAATGTGTTTCTTGCGGGCCCGCTGGGGAGGCTGGCCAGGGCGCCGGCAGCTCCGGCAGGGCAGGGAGCAGCAGCCGGCTGCCACGCTGCCCCCGCGGGAGCCCGGGACTGGGGTGATGCTCAGGGTTGGCTAATCAAAGCCGATGACAGCGGGATGGGATTTTTTCTTTAGGGCAAAGACTGTTTCGGGGAATGGTGAAGCAAGCAGAGTTAAGGGCTCTGTGATCTTGTGCATACAGGAGCCAGCTGGCAAAGCCCAGATAACAGATATCTTTCTAAGCACATGTTAGGAGCAGTGCTGTTTCCAGTGGTTCCCTTGTACACTCGGTCGTCTTCCTTCCCCACYCTAAGTATTAGGGGGCTGCTATAAGAATATTTGTTCTTTTTTAGCACCTCTCTCTAAGTCACTCTTTGCTATCGACTGCTGCTGTGCAGCTAAGCACAGCGAGAGGATATAAGCATCCCCTGTGTGGAGGGAGGATGTTGAAAGGCCTGGGGTCAGGGCTGCCTCCTCGAGGGTGGTATCTCGTGCTTAAGGAATGGAGAGGCATCATTTGGAAAGGTATAAATTATCTAGGACAGCACACAGAATTTTACAACCTGCACTTAAATCCTTCATTATATCTTGTGCCAGCAGCAACGAGGTTTCTGCAGGCTTGTCTGAGGACACTAACTTAGCAATTCAGATGCTTTGGAGGATGTGTGTATCCTTCCAGAAGAGTCTGAGAGATTTTTTTCTTCATTTTGTGAAAATTCCTCTGTTTTTCTTGGTAGTGTTTTGCAGCAGGACAGCTTTGTCTGAGATGCTTTGTCAGGGAAGTTTCTTCAACATGCTCAAAGTCCAAGCATCCTTGTTCATCCGCGGAACCCAAAGCCCCCAAAGCAAATACAAAATGACCAGTAATTGGAATTCAGTCCTTAATGGGAAGTCTAGGCAATGATGCCAGCTAGGCAGAATAACTTTTCTAGAAACAAAACAGCACTTATAGATTGCCAGAACACTGTTTATTAGGGGGGGGGAAAAGGTAGGGCAAGCAGCATGGTAAAGATAATGGGCTTCAAAGAAGCGGATTTAAGTCAATTAAGAGGTGCGATCTTATGGCAAGCTAATCTAGGTGAAAAGCAAGTTCAGGAGAGTTGAAAGCTTCTTAGAGAAGCAAATTCAAGGGCGCAAGTTTGAACTCTCTTAATGGAGGGGACAGATGGGTAATGTAGTAGGAGATCACCTTAGCTAAATCATAGGCTCCTTAATGACCTGAAACATAAAGAAAATGGAGAGTAGGTTGAACTATTGAGGACAATTTTATTGTGAACTTGCAGAGAAAAATGAGAGGGCCAAAGTCCAAAATGAGATACAATTGGCAAAAGACATAAAGGGCAGCCAGGGAGATTTCTATAAATATATTAGTAGCAAGAGATGGGCCGGGGAAGAGGTAGTCCACTGCTCAGTGGAAAGAAATAGCTCTCAAAAGATGCAAGTGAGAAAGCAAAAGTGCTTAATGACTTTTTTTTTATCCTTTCTGTTCTTCCTGAAAGGGTCAGCTGCAGTCGTGCAGCCAACACACTATCAGGGAATAGGAAAAGAAAAGGTTTGAAAACTTAGGTTAGCAGAACCATGTGGAATTCAGTTCTGGGTACTTAGAAAACTGGTTCAAGTGATTTCAGTGCCGTTAGTGATAATCTTTGAAAATTTGCAGAGGACAAATGAGGCTTGAGAAGACTGGAGAAAGGAAGATTTAATGGGATATCTTTACAAAGGGGAGAAAGGGAGGAGCTGCAGGCGGGGAAGCCTGCAGTGCCCAGAAATTTTTTTCAGAAAAATATGACAAAGATGATCAAATTATTTATAAGCACCTAGAAGAAAGCAGCCTATATGGAAGAACTGGAGACCTGCAGACTCCCATACTAGTCACACTTTCCATTAATATAGAGCACACATAATAACACACTTATTAACGTTGCAGATGATGCTAAGCTGGGAGAGGTACAAGCACAGCAGAGTTCGGATTTAGAACTGAGGGTTATCTGAAAAAGTAGAAATGGTCTGAAAAATAGGTTACAGCTGAGCAGTGCTAATCAAGGTAGGAATGAGCAACTGTAAAAGACCAGAACTAGCCAAGTAACCGGTCTGYCAGAAATAATATAGGAAAACAGTGTGTGTAGAGGGTTTAGGGATTGGAATAGATCACTAATGACCCCTGAATCCACAATACCAACTTGTTATGGGGGAAAAAAAATCCAAACATCATCAGGACTTAGAAATACGGTTTAATATAAAATATGCAAGGTATTCTCATCTTTTTATCTGGTTTTGGTGAGGGCTGCAATGTGTTTCATTCTGAATTTCACAGTTCAAGAAGAATATTGGCCATCCAGAGAGACATTCGGGAAAAACTTGCAACGGTAAAGCTAGTTAAGCACAGGGACCAGTTTCCCTGGGGAGGCTGTGGGAGGTGAAGTATTAGAAGTTTCTAGGAAGTGTTAGGCAAATGCCTGTTCAAGTTCATTAACCCATTTTCAAGGGTCAGGAATCAGCTGGAGCAGATAGTTCCCCCAGGTTCCTTCCAGTCCTGTTTTCTGTGGTTCTGGCTAGAGTTAAATACTGTCTTGGCGAGGCTGCCGGTTGCAGAGGAGGTGACTGCTGAAATCCATAGGCCGTTCGCTAGCCCCGGTGGGAGACTCTGGGTTTATCCAGCTTGTTTCTCCACCTCTCTCTCCCCTGGTCTTTTCCTTCCTCGGGCTCTCCATTACACCTGATTGCTTTGAAGGCAGCTGTGGAGGGTGTATATTCGTTGCTAAATGGGTGAAGGCCTCGTTGTCAGCCTGTTCTGTCCTCGAGTGCCTTGCCCTGCTCAGCTCTGAGGGGCTGCTGCACTGCCGGTGAAACCAAGTGGGAATACCCTCAGGTAGCTGATTTTTCAGCCCAAGATAAGATTTTTAACCCATCCTTTTACCAAGCAGCAGAGAGGCTGAGAGATTTATTCATGCCCAAAGGTAGTAGTGGTAAGTAAATGGAAATGCAAAACTCCAACTGAATTGGAAAAAAGAGAAATGTTTTTGGGCATGGAGATCACCAGCTGAGATGCAAGGTATTGGGCATCTCATGAAGACACTATGTACCTGAAAGCAGATAGCCCAGCCGATAACAACAGCAAAGATCCTACTTCTCTCTATAAATTTCATTTACCTTATACCCTTAGATCGCTATGATTAGAACACTAGCAAAACTAAAATTTTTATGTCTTCTACCTGTGTTCTTGAAAGTTAATTTTTCTAATTTTGTACTGTGGTTTGAATGTTCAATGAGACACATCCCTAACGCTGTTTAGCGTGAAATGGTGAAGTACGAGGCCTTGAAATTCTTTGGTCCATTGTTGATTTTTCTTATCTCCTGTCTAGCTGTAAGGGTGCCTGCAGACCTATATATAAAAAAAAAAAATAGACAGAAAATAATACCAAGCCCTTCAAAAGGGAAATGGAGAATATAAGTGGTGTCTGGGGTGACATCAGCTTTTGGATCCTCCTCTTTCAGTCTGAAATCAGACTTAGGTTGGAGATGAAATAGCGTCCAAGAGTTTTCATGACAGGAAGAGTCTTCAGACATCAGAAGACTCTTTAATTATGGGCAGAGTGATTCATTCAGTGGTCGCCATCTGTATCTCATTAAAATATGAAATCCTTCACTGTTTCTCCTTTAAATATGAAGGTATCCCTGTTTTATCTTTTTTGGCTTAGCAGAGCCATATTTTATGTCAGCTCGTTGCAGCCTACCTTTCGAGTGAGCCTCTGAGTTATGTGCAGATTATTTAATGCTGAAAATGTTGAGCAAATGTAATTCACCTGTGTCRCTTTCACAAGAATCTTTTCTCCTTAAGCAACCAAGCACAACAGAAAAGCAGCTTGAAATGAAATTGAAGGATTAATTTGAAATTATTTGGGGAATGGATGTAATCAATAAAAGTAAGATATGCTTTGTGTCTTTTCTTGCTGAGCCCTAATCAACAACGAGGCTTTTCCTGAAGAAAACCTCCTCAACAGACCCAACACAACCCCTGGTAAAATTGATGGGAAAAAATCTCCTATTCACTTCAATGGGCACAGCCTCCTTTGAACTGACTTTTACTGTGGTGGGGAAATGTGCACTTTGTCTGCAAGAGGTTGACCATAAATACGTGTGCAGCTTGAAACAGCAATATGAGGCTACGCAGGGTTCAGGCAAGATAATCACAGACATAAGCAGAGACCTGTCCTTTGTTATGCTTTTGTTTCCCCCCACCAAAAATTAACCGTTAGGTATGTTTTGGAGCAACAAGGAGGATTTTCAGATTTTCTAAAAGGGTCATCGTAACTTGCTGGAACCAGTCACCCCATTTCTGTGTCATCTTGCTGAGCCTGTTTGTTTTTTTGGAGAGAGAGAGTTGACTTGCTGTTACTTTTTGGTTTTGGAGAGGGAGAGTGTGCACACAAGCAGAATTTTACAACAGATTAGAAGCAATTAAGTGTTTTCAATTTTCATACATCAGTTATGATTACTGCAGGGGCTTCTTACTCTACTGCTCATTTCCAAGATGCATTAAGGCTGTCAGATGTAAATTGGGGGCACCAAAGCCCTTTTTGCAAAGGGTTGCTAGCTGGTCTGTAGTGCAGATTGCTCTAAATTTTCTCAGTGCGTTCAGTGCCAAACGCAAATTACATTTTAAAAGCAATATTTTATTTGGCCAGTGTGTATTGATCTAACTGTATTCAGCAGCTGTGAGGTTAAATTCTAGTTTGCCAGTTGGCTTTAGGGTTTGAAAGAGAAACAGCAGCAACAGGTTTTTCAGCTTTGCCAGAGCTTTCAGCAAAGTGACGTTGGAAAGAGTGGGAGAGGAAAGAGTGGGGGGTGCCTTAATTTATCAAGGGCAAGCAGTTAGCCGTGCAGCAATTTGTTGCTCTTTGGTGGGTGTTGTGATTTGCCCAGCAATATTGAAAAGGAGGAGAACTAGATGGAAAGTTGGGACAAAAATATATAAGGAGCTGGAAAGAGGGCTGGCTGCCAAAAGCTGTGGTGTTACAGTTGGCCCCCAGCTTTGCTCCTTGCTTGTCTTGGCGCTCTAGTTGCAAGACAAATATATTTATTGTTGTTCGTGAAATCTGGCTGACTGCATCGGGAATGGTGCGAAGTGGTAGGGCGACTTCATGGCATGAGTCATGAGCGGGATGGGAGGTAGCGCAGCAGGTCACGCAGGCTGGCCGCGGGGCCTTCAGCAGGCTGCTGCAGCGCTCGCTTTCGTAAGCACTTCAGTAGTAAGGAATGGCCGCAGGATGAAGCCTTCTCCCTGCAGATTTGCTGGTCTGAGGCTGGCTGGTAGAGCCGGTAAAGCAGAGAGAATTTGGGGTGAAGCACAAGTGGTTTTCTGCTGTCCCAGGAGGAGGCAGGTGTGGGAAAGAGGAGGACGCGTGTTCTGTAGTTAACATCCTGATTCAGGAGGTGAAGTCTCCTTGAAGGAGCAAGGATCTGAATTCAGGCTCTGAGCCTTGTTCTCTGTCTGTGTAGCAGCGATAACGGCAATGCCCAACTCGCCAGAGTGCTGTGAGGATAAATCCACCGAGAGCGCTGAAGTGCTCAGATAAATACCTGCGAGAGCGTGGGGAGGCGTTTGTGCTTGTATGAGGGATAAGTGCTTTATTAGTAATGACCCGGAAAGGACAGAGCTACTTGGAGATATAGTAAGCATAAGCAAGTACCTCCTGTAGTTGACAGGCTCTTGGTATAAATCATTTGTGGAATAAATGACACAAGAGAATTCATGCTTCCTAGAAGGGAAGGAATGAAGTCTCTGCTGAGCTTAATAAAAATGAAAATTCAGTAATGGATAATATGAGTCTGGAAGGGGTCACAGTCTGCTTGACAGGAGCTGTAAGGTCACAGATTAAGTAGGTGCCCAGGCTGGTTCTGGCAGTACATGGGAGATTATTGAAGGGAAATGCTCCCTGAGAGTCTCCCCAGCAGAACTGCAAGATCTGGGCTAGCTGTAAGTGTGTTTTTGCACAGCAGAATTGATGGGAGTTACTGTAGCAAAACCCTAACTCCGTATTTGACATCATGTCTTTAAAGCAGCCAGGGGTGGCTTCCAGGGTCCTCCTTTTTTGAACTTTGGACAGACTCTGCAGAACAGGGCTGGAGATGCTGGCCCTACGCTGTGTCCTCTCCCAAATCCCATGAAACGGAGGCTGCGGTTCCAGGAGGGCCCTGGTTATGGAGCAAGGGTCTGTCTCCCTCTCTCGCRCTTCCAGCCGTGTGTTCCCTTCCCCTTCCAGGCACGAGTGTGTGCTCGTTACTGCTGCACAGAACTCAGCCAGCCAAAAACTGACACGATAAAAAAAAAAGAAATTATTTTCTTTTGAGCTAATTTCCTGAACTGTCTCCCCACTTAGTCATAAAGGTACTGGTGCAAGGGAGAAGGTGGGAACATATGGCTAGGGGCAAAGGGAAGAGTGGGAATTGGTTCAGCGTAAAACTTGTTGCTGTGGGACTATCACGTCTGGGCTGTTACAGCTCTGCCTCCTTTAAATGGAAGAAATGTCTCAAGCTGAGGTTGTGAGTGGGGCAGCACACAGATCTACTCCCACTGCGTGGTACTGGTCTGTCTCATCTTTCCTTATGCTTCCCTGCTATCAGCATGCTTTTTGCATGGTGCATGTCAGTAAAGAAGCATTAGAGGCAGCGTCCTTCCTGTGTTATCCCCAAAACGGGATCAGCTGGAGCATGATAAGCAGCCGCCCCTGAGTTTCAGTGGCTCCCAGGTAGAAGTGACACAGCAAAGTGCCTGGACAAATTCGGTTTGTGAAACAGCATGAATGACTTGCTCATTGGACCACTAAGCCTCCAAATGTTGTGAAATTAAGGTGAACAGGAAGCAACTGTAAAGCGAATGTCCAAAAATGAAGCCCAGGTCTCCACTTGCCTTTTTTCAGAGTACCGGCACAGAAGTCATGCAGATGTTTCTCCTAACAAAAGGCCTGCAGGTTGGTCCAGGGCATCTCAGTCGATACAGGCTTGTTCAGCCCAGGTTCAGTCTCCTGCGGTGAGGATCCTTGGCACTTGCCTTAAACTGTGGAAAGAGATTATTTGGGAAAAGGCCTGTGTTCTATGTAGCTCCCCCCCCGGTAATAGTTCAGCCACCTTCTGCTACTCTAGTTCTTCCTGCTCCCTGGAATTTACATTCTTCAGACATATAACTGCTGGTTGTGGCTGATTATTTCCCTCACCTTGGTCACTGCTGAGCCAAGTTGCTATATACCTCTTTTTTTTTTCTTTTTTTAAATAAGTTACTTCAACTCCAGAAATATTCCTCTAACAACTTCATTAGTATCTAAATGACAGTGCAGTGTACAGGATTTACATATACAGTCATGCCAGCAAGGTATCGTTCTCTCCCTTCTCTACACAATGATGGCTTGTCTGTATTCAGCCAAAATTTTGCTTGGCGAGGCATTGCACTTTATCATGCTGCCTACCCCTGTCTAGTTTGCTGCTTCTCATCACCACCCCAGAGGACTGTATTTACAAGATGTGTCCATCGTTTCTGAGACACAAAGTCATGACCAGTCACCTCTTGCATTACTTTGGTGTGTTATTCTGTTGATAAGATGCTTGCTGGCCTGGTAATCTTGCAGCTAAACCCAGGGGCTTGTAAGTCAAGAAGGAACCTTTCACTATTACCCTGCAAACAGAAGTACAGAAGGAATTAATTTGGAAAGAGCTTCATGTGAAATTTTTATATGCCATCCTGCTGCCAAGATAGCTTGCCAGTTGGGTGGTAGTAATATGATTTTAACTTCTCCCTCTGTATGCAAACAGGATGACTTAACCTCTTCCTCTTTATCCTTGAACAAAAGAAAAAGCTGATGATTGGAACAGATGTTTTGCAAATTGGTATCTGGCCTGTGGTGCAACAGAAGAGCAGCATGGTCTTTGAGCAGAGCCTTTATATCATTTGCTCTTAGTTCTTCCTTTCTGTGTACTACCTTGGCTTCTGCCTGGGAGGGTCCCTTTTCCAAAGAGCGGAGCTCACAGAGAGGATCCCAAACCGGAGACATTCACAGAAGGAAAGGCTAGTGCAGTATGCCTTATTCCAAACAGACCCATTCCCTCCTCCGGGGGAGGGAGAAAGAGCACCACAAGGCAAGACCTTGGGGATGGCAGTGGGAGAAGAGGGCAGGGTAGCAAAGTGGGAAGGCAGCAACCGAGAGGCAGAAAGGATGGAGATGCAGGGACCGGGAAGTGCAATGGCCACGTGGCATTGCCTGGACAGCGAGGGGACATGGGACGGCTTTGGGATACGCAATGGTGAGCGAGAGCCAAAGTCTCTGCCAAGCCGGCTACGGTGGCTTGAAGAGTTTGTTCCTCCTGTGCGGAGAAAGCCTGGGTGCTCCTAGGGCTGCCTAATCCGAAGAAATTGCAGCAATTTAGCTATGTCGTTTTCCGAATACACATAGTTAAACTGGTGTAGTCCATCAGCATGAACACTCAAATTGATTTAAGAGTAGCTGATACAAATCAAATGTATTGGAACCAGCTAATTTAAGAGTGTCCGTGCAAGGGGGTTACGCCAGTTTAACATTGTGAATTGAAGTGCCAGGGTAGTTGCGTTAGTGCAGTGTTTGAATGCGAACTAACAGGGAGAGCAACTAGGAAACTGCTTCAAGAGACATTTTTCACTAAAACAATGTGTTAAGCTACTAAAAATAATTAAATGTTTGATTTTTTTAATTATAGCAAAAAACTGAGATAACGCCTAGCAGTGACTTGGTAATTCTTGACAGGGGGAGAAGGGTCTTTTTATTATTTGTTTAAGGAAAGAATGGGGGAAGTGCATTCTGGCATTGAATTTATGTATTTTATATTTACATCTCCTAAAATCTTTGAGAAACATTCTCCCAAAAATGTAAATCTTACTCTCTGAGAGATAGTTGGGTCTGGATGGCAGTCAGGTTTCCCAGCATGCAAGATTATTGTATAAAATGAAAAATTAAGTATAATGCTTCTGCATGCGAGTGTTTGACATCCCTCAAGGTTGCTATCATGCCTAACTGAAGTTGTTTTTCTATGCAATATATTTCTCCTGCTTCCTACACTTGAGATATCTCTTCCCTTCCTCCCCCTGCTCTATGGTGTTACTGCGCTTCCCTGACTACAATTAAAATGTTGACACCTGGCTTGGCTCTGCAGATTAGGATTTGATTTTCTGTAATTATATGTTATCGCTCACATTCAGTAGCAATTTTACCTTCTGTACAGTATGATAACACTTATTAATTCAATAAAAGAAATCAATTCACAGGCAATTTCAAAATGTAACACCTTGGTAACTGAGTACTAACCAATCAGATTATGCATCTGACATTGTGCCTTGTCATTTAATCAGTAATGGGTGATTGCAAAAGCAGATATATGTCAGATGTTAATTAAGAATAACACAGTTTGGGACCATAATGTTAACAGTGCCTGTTTTGTTATGATGCTGTGCTGAATATAGCTAATATTTGACTTACACTTAAGTATTATTTACAGTAAATGGGATGATAAGGATATTTATTCTGTCTCTGTGTTCCGACAGATGTATTAAATTTTCTTTTTAATCAGTGGAACATACTGACTGTTAATGGACCACAGCACAGTGTGTGTTTGTGTATGTGGGATGTGGAGGTGGTTTTGTTTATAGTGAACACGCTCCATCTTATCTTCTAGAAAGTTATATAGTCTTGCATTCCCAGGGCTTTGCTGTTTTTTTTCCTTCCTGAAGTATTTTTCTTGGCATTTGTCAATCAACTTTTTCTTCAGGTGGTTGTTATAATGTTGAAAAAGAAATGTGAAAGCCTATGTATTCACCACCTTTGAGTCTTCTGAAATCCTCCCCTCTGTCTTCTCATCCATGTTGGAACCTGCAGCTGTTGACCATCCCCAAGACAAAATCAGCTGTCACCACTGTGACCTCGCTTTTGTGCTGTGTCGCAGGCCAGGTTGAGCTGGCACCCGCAGAATTGTCCCCTGTAGAGCAGCAGTTCTGGACACAAGGGTGTTGTGCTGCTCAAGGTCGGACAGCTTGGCTTTCTCAACATCTAGTCATGCAGACCTTCAGTAACCTGTTGTGAATTGGTACCTTTGGCTAAAGTACCTGGCGCTGGTGCCAACTCTTCCAGGTTTGCAGTGTCGCTTTCCAAGGGCACCCGACAGCTGCAGTGAACTTGGCTGAGCAAAAACTGGCAGCACAGTTGCTCTTTGGGCAGTTTAAGGGAGAGGCCTTTTTTTATGCAGAACAATGAAATACCCTTGGCCTCTTCTTGGAGTTTGGTCAACATCTCTTATGGAGTCTGATAGTTCCTGTCTGAATTGTGGCATTTCTCTCTTTCGTCCTTTGGAGCAGATACTGAGTGAAGCACTCTCTCCTTTATAAGCTCTTGTGTTTGGTGACCCTGAATAGAGACAACTTAACCATGTGAGGGTAGTTGGTACCATTTTTTACTCCATTTACACCTTTATCTTCAGGATATAGGGAAAATGCTGCTGTTTTTTCCCTTCAGGATGTCTTTAGGATCTATCCTCATAGTTGTTCACAAGGCGTAAACTGTTGCTTGTTTTATCCTCATTTCTGGCCAAACTGGTTGCTATTTGATTTTTGAGGAGCTGCTGGTTTTGAGGCAGAGCTCAAAATTTGTATTCTTTGGAGGAGATCCTCACAGAGGCTTGTTCCCTCTGATGCCTTTTCTGTTGCATTTTCCACAAGGTGTGATCATTATTTACCATATTGTAAATTCTGATCTTGATCAACTGTTTAGTGCTGCTCGATGTGTGCTAAATGCCATTGACTCCCAACAGTTTTGCTGGGAATGAAGGACATGCAGGACCTGGCCCTTAATTTTATATCTTCGCTTTAAAGACCCATTTGTTCTGTGTGATTAGAACCTATTAGTCAAGTCAAATTAAGGTGAGAACAGGTGAAATACGCTTGAAACAGACATTTAAGCTTAGCTGAATGTTATCGTGCTCATGCAACCTTCATTTCTAATTCATAATTAAATTAGAACCAAGGCCATCAGCTATTAAACTGTACAATGTAAATGCATAAGATGCAAAGAATCGCCAATAAAGTTGTAAACTTCAATTAGCCGGCACCGGCCCAGGGTTCTGAGCTTCCATGGGATGCTTAACTAATTTTATTATAACAAGAGCATCCTAAATGAGCAGCTTTGAGGCATAGACTATTCATTTAACAGTCCAAATATTCATTAAATCTTACAAATTGGCATTAGAGTTTTATGTTTTTAGCAACATATTCATTGAAAGAGGTAGGCAAGGTTCAGCTTTAGATCATTTATATTTTCTGTTTGTTAAAACATTTTCATTTATAGTTTGCCTAAAATGTGGCAATTTTTACAAGCTGGGCTAAATTTTCCAGTTAAAGTGATTTACTAATGGTTGATAAAGCGACGCTGAGCTTGTAAAACCATTTGCTGTGAAATTTCAGCAAGGAAAGAGCGTGCTCTTTTGCCCCAAGATGTCACTGATTTCAGGGAAGTGGAAGGATTGCAGGTTAAGATAGGTAACAGATGAGGTTTCCTCCTCCTTTTTAATAATACTCTCCTTTTCCCTCCTTCTGTTTTAGTAATGGACAAATCTAGCATTAGTTTCTTTATATATATAATATTTTTTAAAATTTATACTTAAAGATACTACCATCCTTTTTTTCTGCTGTGGTTTCCCGAAAGTAATAGGTGCTTCAAAAGAATGTTCTTCTGTATAATTCTTTGTTTCAGTTTCATGCTATATGTTCCAGAGTGGCTACTTGTTTTGGGTTCTTTTTTTGTTGTTGTCTCTCTACATAACCTGAACCAGTCAAGAGTTCTGTGATTTAAGCAGAGCTCTGGCAACTTGTATCCCTATATCTGAATCTTGGCTTATTATTTGAATTTTAAGGGAAATTTTAAGATGATTAGTCAAGAGTTCACAAATTGTCTTTCAGCAGAATGGTAAAGTGATGTTTACAAAATTTTGATGGATCAATCCATTTATCAAAACACCTGCAGACTCCACCCCCTGAATGGTGAAGTGATAATAAATATTGGGGGTAGAGCTAGGTTTGTGAAACTATCCCATTAAAAGTATTTTAATAAGTTACCATATCTTAAGAGCTTTGATTATTTTTTTTTTCTCTGTGTGGATTCTCTTAAGGGGAAGAAAAAAATTACAAAATATTGAATTGTGGTTCAGGCTGGATTCTTTGACAAAGAATCAGATCATTACTTCTTAAGCTCCTTATTTTGACAAGTTAAAGACAAACTACCCATTTTCTGGCCCATAACATGGCCACTTCTAACAGTGCTTGGTTTGGGGGTCTGCTACTTGTGCTCAGCTTCGCGCAATCCGTACTTTCCTCAAAGGCATCTGATAAAAAGGATGGACCCATTACAGAATGGGAAGCAAACATATTCTTAAGCCTTTCTGCAGGGTTGAATTACCTGTTCTGCTGAATAGAAGAATGATCAACAACTTCAGGGGGTCCTGACAGAGCACCCAGTAAACATCTGCWTCAAGTAAAGCAGCCTACTAATTTAGTGGGTAGGGGCAGGGTAGATGACTGAACCAGCACCTGCATTGGTTGTGCACCAGAAATGACATGGCCATGCTTCCTTTTTCCTCCTTTGAAACAGGACCTGGGTGCAAAGCATGATCCTGCTGTTTTTGTGGCAGCGAGAGGCTGATCCTTGAAATCATGTGCGACTACTGAAATTAGGCCAAGCTGCCAGTCTGTGTCTGTGATATGGTAGACTACTATTTATTCTTTAAAAAGGATTTATAATAGGGTTCTCTGCATGTTTATGCATACTGAAGAAGCAAGTCATGGACTGCAGGATTTGATCAAGCTGGGACAGAACCGCAGTTCTTAAAAGGCAGTACTGGCAGAAGCAGTGAAAATTTTATGAATGCAGAAGTAACCTCATGTCACACAGGGATTATTCCTTTGATGTGTTTATGCCTTTATCAAGGATGGAATGGTTTTGTTGCCTAGCTATATAGCAAAAACTTGCTACTATCTGAGAAATAATACCCATTAGTAAGTTCTGACTTATGTATTTATTTCCCACATTCCTTATCTGGTGTAAGTTAATATAAATCCTTTCCCGCCAAAGTGGAACATGGGTGAGCTTCCTCTGGCAAAAACTGATACTGCATTTCATCCTTTAGCTCTCAGGCCTCATAGATTTAACATCAGTGGTTTGACCCCTTCCTATTCACAGGATACATGGGCTTTTCTATCTGTAGAGATGCATGATGGCAGAGTAATCATACTTCGTACTGAAGATTACCATGCTTTTGGCAGTCGCAGATAAATTCAGCCTCACAAACTGATCAGAATGACATTATGTATRACTGGTTTGCAGGGAAGGGTGGGAGGAGAGAAGACAACAGTAAAGATAATAAATGATTTGTCTAAGGTCAGAGCTAGAGGTAGAACGTGATGTCCTGTACGCTAGTGACAACGCTGTCCTTTCTGCTGGAAGGCTATCTTGTGTTATGTTGGATAAGCAGATGTCCTGGGGAATCAGGGATCACCGTCATGGGCTTTATTGCTAGAGCCCAGTCTGTGTCCTTTAATGCCGAGGTTTGCCTCGGTTATGTGTCCGTACATGTATTTTCCTGCCCATGGATTTCATGGAAAGGACCGCTAAACTTTGCGATGACGGAACTCACTCAAGGTCGCTTTCTCCTGTGCTTAGGTAGCATTACATCAACACAGTTGGAACTGGTCACTAATTAAGTGTTAATAAAGCCATATGGTGAAAAACATACAGCTTGCAGAGTTGAGACTCTTTTTGCCTAGCAGGACCCATACTTGCCAATGAAATCAGAACTCGATGTAAAGATATATTTTAAAAGTACTATTAAGTACATATATTCCTTTCTCATACTTAACTTTGACTACCATATATCCCTAAATTTATCTCGGTATTTTCACAGCCACTGAGAAGTTTCATTATATTTGGGGAGCTGTCTGTCCTCTACCGGTAGTCCTGACTTAAGTAACATATACAATCACTTCAAAGGCAAATAAAATTTTGACCTGTAATAAGTTCTGCACTTCAACAAATAACATTTCAAAACTTCAGCATTCTCAAATGGATTTGGAAGGATACAATATAGATCTTAAAATGCATGGTTGATTTAGTTTAAGCTGTGATATTAAAGATGGATAAAACCAGAAATAAGCTCTCACTTTCAAGGTCATTATTTCTCAGTTCTAGGTCATTTGATATATTTGCCAGCATATTGCAGATTCGAAGAGCTGAGTAGATGTTTATCCATGGTAACAGTTTTACTTTAGCCTGCCCAATATTGCTGCTGATTGGTAGGGTAGAGTAAAACCTGGCTTTCAACCACGCACTAGAGCACAGAGACACTTAATGCCAAAAGTAGGATCTCTGCTTTGTGTTGAACACTGAGATTCATCAGAGTACTGTAATTTTTTACCACACTAGTTCAAACTGTCTTTTTATCACCTGGTTTCTCTATGGAAAATCACTAATCCATCATAGCACTGAAGCACTTCATTTTAAGGCAGTCTGTAGGCCGCTTGAGCAGATGGGGGAAACTTGGGTTTGATTAAAACCATATTGTGAAAGGTGGTCGTTGTCCTACTCTGTGCACATTTCCTAAATTTACTTAGAGCATATTTAGAGGGAGAAGAGGGAAAGGACTCTATACTGTAAGTTATCATCCTGGGAGCATGATCACTTTGCTTCATTCTTTAACGAAACTGTACTCTAGAGTTCATCAAATAATTAAAATTAGTCTTCAAGATGCTGACCATCGTGTAGCTGTTCCCATCTCAGCCATGCTAGGAACCTCTCTCCTGCCTTTGCTGCCTGCACCCCTTCCTCCACCTCGCTTAACTTCCCATCTGTCATGCTCTGAAGATGCGTGTCATTGCTGGAATCTCAGCAAGTTGCTCAGAAGGGAAAAGGATTCCAGAAGATGTGGGGAAAAAGGCCTGGGGATGAAAAATAGTGGGGCAATTAGGTTAGAGCAGTAAGTAGATTACATGATGGGATCATTTGCTGTGAGGCACCTACCGCAGAATCTAACCCCACTTAGATCCTACTTAAATCTTTAAAATAAGGCTTACAGCGGCGTTAAACAGTTTGTAGACCCTGTGCTGGTCCAGTCTGTGGGAAGGCTGGAGACCTGCTCTGCGTTCCCTTGCCTGAGCAAAGCCTCACGGTTTCTGGGCTGAGAGGGAAGCAAGCAGGGGGTAGGTCGTGGTTTGGGATAGCAACCGCAAAGCTAGATCGCTTTAGCAATGCTTAGGGCTTTAGCTAAAAAACTCAGAGATGTGAAGTTCGTATGACCTATCCGAGTGATTCCCCTGCCAAATTATCTGATAAAAACCAGAGCAGCAGATGTCAAGGGTCTCATAAACGTCCCCTGCACAAACACCATGGTCCTTGGGTTGACCGTAAGGAGTTAAAGAGCCTTTGCAGTGGCTGAGCAAGAGTGTGCATCTTTCCGAGTGCCATGAGCTGCTTACGTGGCTTATGTTTCCATGGCATATCAGCAACAAAGACGGCTGGGTACAAAGCCTGTTTGAAGGTTGATCCTCAGTGAGATGGGAATTTACAAATGTGGTGTGTTCTTCTCAAAAATAAAAGTGGGTTTTACCCATACTACTGTTAAAGTGTAAAGCTTTAATTATGCCCTAAATCCACCTCTTTAGCCGTGGGACTCACATGATTAGCAGCAAAAAAAAAAGCATCTGGTGAGGCTGTGTGGTGCCGTGTTTTCCCATATGTGAAATTTTATACAGTACAAATTATTAAACACCAAACCTCCGGAGAAAGATCGTAATGAAAAATTTAGCACTCCCCCATCAGGCTGCTACTAATTTGCCTTCTGACTAGATCTGAAAGAAGAGAGGGCTGTGCTGGGGGTAGGCCTTGGTGAGAAGCTGGCAAGAGGAAGCAAGTATTGTTTTGATGCTACGCAACAGGAGAACCAGGGCAACGCTTTTGGCGGTAGCCTCACTGAGAGACAGTAAAGGTGAAAAACTGCATTTTCGGTCAAGAGCTGTGAGAGTGTATTCCTTTCTTTCTGTCTTGCTCTTAGCCTCAAGCTCCCAAATTTCATCTTGCAACACTTATGCAATGCTGCATTTTAAGTACCTGTGCAAAGAGGCTGCTCTTTTAAAATGCGCCATCAAGGAGTGACCGAGAGGCATATCAGATCCGTGCTGCTGCTTGGCTTTCTTGCAAGTGCCAGAGGCCTGTTCCTAGTGGCAGTGTCCATTTCCCGGGAGAATATGATAGGTTTTCTGGAAATATGCAGCAAATGGTGGGATGTGCCTCTACTTGTTTTACAAGGTATATTTTTGTTTGTAAGAGAGCATTAGTTTTCTTTTTTTTTCTTTTTTTTTTTTTTTTTTTTAAATCCTTTGCAAAGTTTCCCCTATTGACTTTTTGCAGGCACTGATTTGCAAGTTTGGCCTGGCAGAGTTCTGCAGAAGCGTATCAGCATGATAGATCAAGCAAAATGATACTAGAACTAGCCTGATGCGACTGGAGGCACTCGTTGTGCGGTTACCTGTGATTAACTGTTGTTACGGTGTGCTAGGTGCTTATTACAGTTAAATTCTTTCTTTGCTGGAAAAGCCAGCGTCATAGCGATGGTCAGTGTGGGAGAACTGATGCTGTTGCAGCAATGGGTGCTCAGAGGACACTTGCATTTTTAGACCTCTTTTTTTCCGTGTTTCTCGCCAACAAAAGCAAGGCCCCGTGACCCCCCATGCAGTTTATAACGTCTCGTCACAGTCAGAGCACGCTTTTAGCAGCAGAGAAGTAACCGTGTCAGGTGTGCCACGTCCCTGGGCTCGGAAAGCAGAGTACGAAATCCCCGGTTTCCTGCAGGAACAGCTTCCTCTATTACCTCTCTCTCGGGGAGACAGAGCTAACCGGTGCCCATAAATTCACATTTGCTCTTACAATCCAGGGACCAGTTTCACCTGGATATTTAAGGAGGAAAGGGCCCTAGGCACACAAAGCTCTCTCCCACCGAGTCAATCTCAAATCCAGATTTCACAGTTTAAGTCCAAGTAAACCTGGCACCAGCGGATTGCTATTGGCCCCTGCCTGGCAGGGTGTTGATTAATAATTTGAACCTGCAAATCCTCTTTCAACTTATGTGAAATCTAAATTGTCCATCTGAGGCCTGCTTCTTTCAAAACAATTCTACTGTGATTTTCCCTGCTAGCATAATTYGTTGTGAAATAGATAACCCTGTCAGCGGGAAAGCTGCGTGGCACACCTGGAAGGCAGCACAGCTGCCGGAGCGCTAGCATACAAATGTGGCGAGCAGCCTATGGCCAGAGCACATCAGAATTTAAAGCTCTCGGTTCAGATCAGATGTAGCCAGGCATATTCCATTTCCCTTGCCCTATGCCATACGTATTTGTTTTCGGTGAATTTTTTGTCTAGGATGAAATTTTCAGGGTAGAGCATGAGAGATGGAAGCCTCAATGTCTTTAGGAATCAAAGTACTGGAGGCACTTTGGAGAATCTCAATTTGGGGACTCACCGGAAAATAATTATGTGAACGTTTACTTGCAGAATACATGCAAGTGACTGTATTACCCTGCTCCTTCCTCTGGCCTTCTCCCAGACGGTAGCAGGAGCTGCCTTTAGAGATAAAACAGTGGCTGTTTCTGAGGTATGAGTTGATGGACTTTGGCGCAGGTGGCCTCCAAGGTGGGAGTGGGAGTGGTCCTCCTATGCAGATGGTTCCTTAAAAAGAGATAATGGGAGGGACAATTTCATGCCCTGCTGATTTGAGTTAGCCTTGGCAAAGATGGCCTAGTTTGTTTTATGGGATGCTTTTATGTTTTACACCTAGCTATTTTATTTCCATTGTGGCTCCCTTTTTTTTATGGTTTCAGGAAAAAGGGTATACTTTTACTCTTGCACCAATGCAAATCCATAGTACATCAGTTAATGAAAGTAAAAAATGGTTTCAGAAACTGTGAGAAAAAGAATCAGCTCTGATGTTTTTAAAAAAAGACCTTGTTCATCCAGTAATTCAATATTACTCTATCATGTCAATAATGAAAGCTCAGCTCACAATGGCAGCCCATTACAAGAAAGGCCGTACAATTTAAACATGTTGTAAATTCAACTAATATATAAAAATTGATTTAAGGGGAAAAAATTTGTACAAAACTATTATTTCACCATATGTTTCAAGTTCTCCAGAAACCTTATTTGAATGGTATTTCAATGTGCTTCACCTATTGTGTTGCAAACTTTTGCAGACTGTGTCAAGTAGTACTAAAGCTTTTAAAATACAGACGGTGGTAAAATCCCCAGTGGAAAACAGACTTCTATTTCAAACTTCAGTTCTGTTTTTTTCTCTTCTAGTTCATAGCAGATTTTGACAGATCAGAAGAAATATTCACAGCTTGATGCAGCTGGATTCTTCTTTGGCATGAGCAGAAACATCTGGCCCCAAAACAGTGCATTTTACCAAAGGGCCGAAATACATGCACATGCATCTGTTGTGCTAATATATTTTCCTGTGAACTCAGATGTTAATTGCTTTGTTTTGCCGAGACAACAGTGTTGGTTCAATGAATAAGATTGTTTCCTTTAGCCCTCTGCTAATGGTTTCCTTTAGCAGTAATATTGTTTTAAATAGGAAACTGTCAGGTACATTGTGAATAACATGAATGTAAAGTGTTTTGAGCAAGTGTATTTATAGTATATGTGAGCAATGGTATATACATATGTACTATAATATGGAATTTGCATAACAAATGAGATAGTTATTAGCACAAGAAGTTCCATGTAGAACCAGTTTTACATCTTGAGTAGGCGCATTCAATTTTTGCATCATAATTTTTGAGGCTTTTACCGTTCCCACTTCCTCTTTGTAGTTTCCTCTTGCTGCTCATCCACTGGCAACAATAAGGGGACATTAAGAGGTCTGAATAATGACTTCCCTGTTTAGCTCTACCGATAGTTGTGCCTTGGTGAGTTTTGTTATTTTGGGCTTTGGTCCTTCTGCCACGCTCCCTCTTATGGAAAGATATGAAGTTCACTTAAGTCAGACAAGTTCTTTCATTGACTTTTGGTCTCTGGATTGAGCTTTCAGATATGTCCCCCTGTTTCTAATAGTTCTGGCCCCCATTGCTGCCTGCAAATATATCCATGGTAAAACAGATCTTGTTCATTTCAAAAATCTATGTCCTAGCTACTTTGAAGCCTCCTACCTTCTTTTTCTTGGTGGTGAAACCTCACAGTCTTCTGCCAGTCCCGAATCCCATCTTCCCAGTGGCTTAGGTGTGCTCTGTTATTCCCCTTCCACAAAACTTCCCTATCTGATGGCTTCATTTTGTCATATTGTCTCTCTGTGCCTCCTTTTACTTAAATTCTTGCTGTAGAGTTACTGGTTTTCCATGCAGTATCCAGAAAAGAGGTCGTTCCTTTTTTTCCATTCTCAGCAAGCTCTCCTCTGTTAACATTATACTGTCTTTCTAAGAAACATTTAGTTACACATCATCGAGGAAGAATGATCTTGTGGTTAAGATACAAGATGGTTGCTATTAAAAGCTGCATGTGTACAGTGCTTTTAGCCATCCAGTCCTCTGCAGTTCTAGTCCTAGCCTTATCCCAGGTCCATTGCTTGATTTCAGGAAAGTCATTTTACCTTTTCTTTCTCTCTGAGAAACTAGGACAATAATATTACCCAATATTATTACCCATTGCACATCCTTGCTGTTTACACTTGATGGGCATTTAGGAAACATTTGAAGATGCTCTCGGGAAATATTATTAGGTTCATTAATATGTGTATCTTGCTATTACTACATTATTCTCCAAAGTGCTGTTTTTACAGCCCTAGACTCCCACTGAAAAAGTTGAGAAAACAAATGCTTATTGCTGTTCAGAATGCCTTTCTGCATCAAATGCAACAAGGAAGATGAGCATTTCCTGCAGCTAAGACCATCCTTATGGGAAGGACCACAGCAGTCTAATTTAACTGGGCTTTAACTTTTATTTTGCTTTAAAAGCTGGTTATTTTAGTTCAAGTTACTGATTTGTAATGTACTTAACCTGAACAAAATGAAGGTTTGGCTTAAAGCGTGGTAAATGTACCATTTACATCACTTTAACTAAATCAGCTTCAAATCATGCTTCTAGCTGAGCCAATGGACTTTCTTATTTGGTGCCTGACAAACCGTTGTGCCCTCTGAAAAACCATGCAAATGCAGTAGTTTGCATTTCTCTGGGCCCCTCTTAAGCAGTTTTCCCCTCTTCTGAACACAGCTTATCCTCAAGCAGAGCCTGACTCATTTCTGAAGGGGACCGGCACCGCGTTACTCTCTGAAATCAGTGGGAAGAGGCTGTCTCGCCTAGCAGGGACCGATGCAGACCAGCGAGATAACCTTCAGTAGGTGGTGTGAAACATGCCTACAAGCTGCCTCTGCAGTTTGCTCTTTCTGCCGTATCAGGATGCAGTACACGTATTCAGAGGGTCTTGGCCTTCTGTCTACAGGGAGAGGAATACACTTTGGTAGTGCGTGTAACCCCCACAAGAAAAGATGACTCTGAGCCAAATAGTTTGGGTCTGGATTTTGGATGCGTACAAGTCAGGAGGAGCGCTCAGGATGAGGATAGTTGAGTTAGCTGTTCTGTCAGGACAGAAGACATGGTATGAAATCCAGATCCTGTTTTTAACTCTAAGCTATAGTGTTTCAGCCAGTCCTTTTTTGTCCGAGAAATTTTTTAATCTGCTGTTGCAGAGAAAATCTAATTAGTGCCAAACCAGTGTTGTGTTGCGCATCATGGGACCACAGTGTAAGACAACAAGTATTTTCCACCACCATAAGGTGATGCAGTCTAGGGTCTGCGGGAAGAAGGGGAAGGCAGGATCCTGGTCCATCTTCACCAAGTTTTCTGTGCTTTGTCTACTTCGTTGCATCTTCGGGTAATTCTGTGAGTCCCTTGACGATAGTAAGCGTCAAAGAGCTATTTTGCAGAGCTCTGTGCTTGGCCTAATCACAGCGCTGACTTCTGAAGAGCTGTTTCCCATTCCTCAGCTGTGAATGCTAATCTCAAAGCAAAGTTCAGTCATCATTAGCTGAAATAATTGTCACCTCTTCTAGTTATTCAGGGCTGAAAATTACCAAAGGGCTTCCCCTTAGTTGCTTTGTCTGTAATTATTCGTAGATTTTTGTTTTCTTCAGGATGCTGAACAGTAAACAGCATGTCCCAGGGGCATTTCGAGGAAATTGCTTCTGTGCTTCTTTGCAGAGCTGACTTTGCTCGCTGCTGTAGTTGTAACACAGTTTCTTCAAATCACAAAACTTGCCGTGGTGGTGCAGGACCTGGTGGCCTTGCTGAAAGTTTCCTTGACAACATGAATGTCTTGCCTGATCACAGCCAGCCAGCAGCAGCGTTTCAGAGCACGCCCGCTCTCAAATGCGGAGCCTGGGACATGCCTTTCAGACCTGCAAACACATAAGGTTTGCTCCAGTTTCCGTCAGAGCGGCATGGCTCGTCTTTGCTGGAAGCCTGAAGAAATTGGTTCTGGTTGTTGCTGGGACTTGCTGAAGCGGCTGCGGTTTGTCGGTTAGCTTTCCACTACGGGCAGGTGGTGGGCAGTCAGCCAGGGAGGACAACCTCTATCAGGAGAAGGACACGTCTCCAGAAGCCTGGAGGGAGTGCAAGGAGGGCTTTGGGAGAGCTGGGATTAATAGTAAGAGCAAATCGTAGGTCTGACTGGAACAAGGTAGGTGAAGTTAGAATAAAAATATACGTGGCTGGCAGGGAGGGGGTCTCTGCTTTGCTAAATTCATATTTCCCCACAGCTTGTGCCAACTGTCCACCAGTTCCTTCTGCATTCAATAAAAGTGAAGTTTTTCTTGCCTTTAATGCCAGCTTCTCCATGAGCTACTACTATGCTAGAGCCATGCTGCTAGGTTTTAGAGGGTCTTTAGAAAAACAGGGGAAGGGAATGAAGATCAGGGACAGGATTGTGGGCTGGCCTGGGAAACGGCTGAAAAAAAGCAGTATTAGGCCTGATTCTGTTTAGGGGGAAGACCTGCTATCTACTGTAATTTGAATTACTGCATTGTAGCTTAAGCCTACGCCAGTGCTGGGCAAAAAAGTGGTTGTGTCTCCGGTTGGCTTCCTTTCCCGTGGCATCAGAGCTGCCCGTGCAGCAGAGACTCCTGGAGCCCGGGCTGTGACCGTGCTGCCAAGGGCAGGATGTGGCTGCGCTGCCTGTTCAGTGCTGTGATCTTTAACAGCAATTTTGAAAGATTCATCATTCCCTGGGCAGTCTCTGTATTTGTTTATTTACATTGTTTCTTTTCTTTTTCACTTTAGCTTATTAGTTGCATGTGCAGCTTTATCTGGAAAAAATTGCATGCAACATATGCATGCCTACAGTAGCATATGTTTTATATATTGGGTTTATAAGGATGGTACTGATTCCTGAATTAATTTGAACAGCAAATTGTTGTTATATCTGTATACAGTATGTCTTTCTTTTTTTAACATTTATTATATGACACATCTGGTGGTGTTTTAATTGTGTTATTGTGGTGCCTCAGAGTCCTAGTAATGAATCTGAAACCCTACTGTACTAAGCACGGATTTTTTGCATGGGATGCTGGAAAAGTTTGAGTGAATTGTTGAGAGGATGCGAATGCTTCTCTCCCTGCCTTGAACCACTGAAAAGAGCCCACAGTGTTTGTAGGCTACCATTAAAAAAAAAGATCATTCATCTTATATCAGCATCAGGATGGTAACTTTTGTTCCCAGCTCTAAGTAGGGGGAAGCTTTGTGGTATATCACACTTGGGTAATTGTTGGCAATTTTTGCTTTTCCTAACGGCGTTTTGATTTATCTCCAGCGGTCTGTGTAAGAAGGGCTTGGAGCAACGATCCAAATGAGTACGCTGGGTCTGACTCTAGCTGCTGTGTGTCTCTTTGTGAAGAGCTCGCCCTTGCTGTCCCGCCGGGCAGGCTGCTTGGCACCTTGCCGGGTGTGTGTGTATGTACACACGCATGCACGTGCGCGCGCGCGCACACACGTATATATGTGGCACCACTGTGACACCATTAACCATGTTGGTTTCCCCTATGGACCTTACTACCGAGCGTGAACCTGGCAGAAATTAGCAGCTCTCTAGGGTTTCTTCAAGATAAAATGAATCCAAAACATGGATGTCCGTAAAGGGCAGGAAGGGGAGGAAAAACCCCAGGATGGCGTAGTGCCGTGTGGCAGTAGACAGTGGGCCAGGGCACTTCCAGGCTGCACAGTGCAGCGACATAACGTGGAGTATGGACCTCTGCTGTGACTGAGGCAGAGGTATTGCATTTGTTTCTGACCACCGCACACCTAGAAGATTGTTTTTCTCTGAACTCTCCTTTATTTAGCAGCACAAATCCTCAGGGCTTCTGAGAGGATTGTTTTACAGTGGAGGATGGTTTAATGTAACACGCAAGTGTAGTGAACTTTGCTGACATTGGTGCAAGGAGGGCCTCCAAAGATTTTGGAAGTGTGTAAATATTTAGAGAGACTTAATGCAGTGTGTTAGCACGAGAAAGGCATAACCAGAATGAACAAGTAGAATATCCTCACAATCGCATTGTATTTTGCACTGCTGAATACTCTCCTGGGTTTTCCATTGAGAAATACCCAATTTTGAATATTTTGGCTCTGCTTCCAACCCTGATTGTTATGTCTTTCTCAAAAAAGGTAAATTTTTATAAAGGTAAAATCAAGTACCGTGATCTTCGTTTCTGTTAAGCTAGCTGGAGTTGAGCTCTTTATCCTATTTATTGCTGCTCTTCTGTGCTTCCATTCTGATTCTCAATATTGTCTTAAAAATATTAAAAATAATTAATTTTTAATTTATTATTTAACAATTTATTAATATTAAAAATATTAATTCAAAACCTGATGCAAGGCGTGCATCCACATGAGTGTTATATAAGTGAATTTCCTCATTGCTCTTGCTTACCGTGCTTTGGCTCACGTGATGGAGCAGTGTCAGAGCAATGAGCTAGTTCCTTTTTGGATGAAAATAAACCAGAAGATATGCCCCAGCCACTACTAGACATTCAGTCCAGAGGATGAGGCTAGAACTAGGCTGAAGTAAAACCCGAAATGCAGACAGAGAGAGCGCTGGATCCTCAGCACCAGCTGCTTTGCTCTACGGATCTGCTTCGGTCGGTCTATGCTACTTGCCGACGTAGACTTAGTCCATCTTCCCAGATCATTCCTCTCCATGCTGTATCCAAGACAAAGCGCCCTCCCTTCCCTTGCTTGGGGATTACTCTAGTTCCCTTTGGTTGCAATATTATGCTGGAAAACTGCAAGGAGTTGCTTGTCGGCTGTGACATTTGCAGCTTTTTCAGAGCCGCCCTGCTCTGCTCTGCAGTGCCTATTCTGTCTGCCGTCATTCCCCGCGGCGCAGCTTTGGGTTTGGATATGTTCTTTTTAGTTTTTAATTTTTCAAGGAATCCAAACTGCTGCCTCAAACTGCCTTCCCCTCCTCATCCTTATTTACTTCTTAACAAATATTGCTGGCATATGTGCATTTTATCAGCAGTGGATTTAATAATATTTTTCCCCAATATTGATGAAACCATTGAATAACTGTAAGCCTCATTTAAATCCTTTCACCTTCTGTAGCAAACATTAGGTGATTGCTTATTGACATTACTTTTTGAGAATGTATCAATAAAGCATATTGTAAATGGGGAACATACTGGCTATTAATGTAGTCCTAGTTTTTTTCAGAATATCTTCTGGTATGAGTACATCAAGAATTCTAAGCATGTCACATTTATCCAGTTCCTTTTTCAACTAAATTTATGAAAGGAAATGAAACCAGGCTTGTTTGACACGAGTCATTTTCCAGAAAACCTTGTTGACTCAAATAGCCTTAATTCTGTCAGTGGCATCCAGTATGGCTTTTTTTTCCTCCTCTTCTGCTTACAGTTGGTATCAGGGTAATGTGCCAATAGCTACCCAGTGAGTCCTGATGGCCCTTTGGGCATATTTCCCCAACACTTGCCCTTTTTCAGTTTCCTTAGTGGCTAATCCAAGATCTGTTAAAACTTAACATCCATGGGCACGTGGTCTCCCACTCTTTGAGGACTTGTGCAAGACGTCTGGATTTTGTTTTAAAAAAGTTTATTGTTAGCAAATGTTGTCTAGCGTCTTCCTTTGTTACCAGAAGACTGGGGAGTGAATCTGTTTCCTTCGCAAGTACAAAGCAGAACCGCATGCAGTGTTTTGCCCATCTGACGTCATTAGTACACTTTTGAAGATCATCATCACCTTTTGTCTTCAATTCAAGAAGAACCCCCTTACTTTTGAGGGGTAATATTAGTAGCAGAGAAATATCCTAGTGTACATAGAGAGAGTCGTTGTGGTTGAATTTCCTAACATCTTTTGAACCATCTCTTGCAGCTTTGGACAATTTGATATGTGTATTAAATTTACTTTTGCTTTTAACATCACAGCTGTTGATATTAGCCTTTAATAGATGGTATCTGTGTGCGTAGATGGCAGCGATGTTGAAGCTGTCAATTCTGATTGCCTCCTACATGGTGTTTAAAACCATTGTGTAAACTCAGCCTAATTTAGTCCACTGGCTCCAGCTGAACAGCTAAATTGATGCTTAGTCAATCATACCTCAGTCCAGGCCGGAGCCGGGCGCTTTGCAGTGAGCTTTTCAATGTGGTCAGCAGCCCCCGTAGTGGTAACGCTCGGTGCATCTGTTGCAGGGGCCTGAGCTGATCTTTACCGCAGCTGTTAATTGCACTTCACCGAAAACCGAACAAAATCGGCTTCTCGTTGGATGCATATTGGGAGGCCTTTTATAACCGAGAATCACAGGTCTGAATCACCTTAATGCGAAACTTGAAGCCACAAATCTGGTTTAGTAACTTGCTCGGAGCCTTTTGGCTCTCTCACGGAGTATTTATTGGACGTTGTTCCTTTAGACCTGTAGCGAAATTAAAGTGTAGTTAGAGCCTCCAACTTCTGGCTGAGAGTTACAGCCGGTGCAGTAAGTATTAGACACTGTCTTTTCGCTGATGGTTTTTATGAATCTCCCTTGTCTGGTTTTACTGTCATCCGTCAGCTTTGCAGGCTGCTGCTCTTCAGTCACCAAGCGCTCCATGTCTTTTTGTGCCTCCAGGCACCCTCATAAACACAGCCGAAGATGCCCCAATAACTTGATTTGATTCCTCAGCTGTCTTCACCGAGGGAGCGCAGGGCGTCCGGACTTTGCCGTCGTGCAATGGCTTGCAGCCCGCCTTGGCGGCAGCGCCCGATGAGCTACCACTCGCGGTGGCCCYGGTTCGTTAGGCGCCGCGCCGCGTTCACAGCGCCGCGCAGGCGTCTCGGCGCGGCCCGTCGCCTCCGCCTTGCGTTGCTGCCTCCCCGGGCGCCGCGCGGGCCCCCGGCACGCCAGGCGGGCTCCGGCTGAACCGGGCGGGAGCGCCGCTGCTCGCCCTCCACCAGCCGCGGTCCCGCTCCCGCGCTCCCTGGCTCGCTGTAACCCAGGCGGGTCTGCGCCGGCACCGTTCGTCCCTGACGTATGTCAAACGCAGATTCTCCCAGCTGTCTGCTGCCATCTGCCACGCGTGGCTGGGGGCATGCAGAGCGCAGTGTGCTGCGCGGGCCTGATGGCAGCTGTAAAATCGAGCCGTTTTGCCCGCTTAAGCACCGGCTCTTTTGCAAAATAAGCTGTAGCTCTCGCACTGCGGAAAGCCCCGCGATGCTGAGCGCGCCGGCCGTCACGGGAAGCGGTGCGGGCTCTGCTCCGCGCCCGGGGCCGCCCGCCGCCCTCGGCGCTGCACRAACCTCTGCGCCCGTTTCAGCGCGGTGGGTGAGCTGCAGGAGCGACRGCCCCGCAGCCACTCGCAGCCTCGCTGTGTGCGCAGCCCTGATGGAAAAGGCTTCTCAATCCCCGGGGCAGGGGCCCGCTCCTTCGGTCGCTCCTGTCGGAAACGGCGAGATCGRACGCGGTCACGCTCTGGCTGGGTGGTTAGCAAGGCAGCGGTACGCTGCGAGTGGGTGCAGGTGCCCGTTTACCTACGTCCTACAGACTGGTAAGCTGCAGTACAGGTTGGTTAAGTAGCTTATCCTAAGGAGACAGGTAAGCCAGGATTAGAAACCAGTAGTCTGGATTCCAGTGAAACGCTAAAACTCTATGCTTCTAAAAATCATTCAATTTTCCGAAGGAACGTAAACAAACAAARCAAAAGAAATCCTTCTATATCCTAACATTCTGTTGTTCTTCTCTTCATCACAGGAGAAAAAATTGATGTGTCGTATTTAAAATGAGTTATGGCTAAGGTAGCTGATCACAACATCCACAGCAGTACCACCCAATTAGAAAAACTAGTCTAATCTAACTTGATGTTACTGTCATTTTTTAAAATGAGTCCTACTTCAATCATAAAACCTTCAGACCGTAACATTGCTTTCTACGCCATATGTCCTTATTTAGAGGAAAAAAATGATTGCACCCTTAATTCAAAGGGAAYGTTTCCCTCTGAGCCAGAACTCAATAAAATGTATCAAAAAAATTGTGGAAAAGGGCAAGCAAAGAAAATCAAATTGCAGCGTGTGAAACGATTTAAGGAGGGACCTGGGGAATACATAATCTCCAAACTGCCAAGTTAGAGCAAGTATAAAATATACAAACAAGCCTGATATTTTTCCCAGTTGATCTCATTATGAGGTATGCTTGGGATAGATAAATTTTGTTAGAATGCATTAAGGCTGGATTTTCAAGGAAACAAGTCAGAAGTAATGTGTTTAGCTGATTCCACCTTGTTTTGATACATGGGTCTTTTCAGGTTTAAAGAAGTACATTTTTAAAGCCAAATGGTTTGTTTTGTTTCAAGCATTAAAACCAGAGGCAGCTCAGTGATTTTTTTCCTTCTGGAAAACAGACGTTTATAATTTCAGCATGGTCTTTAATCATTGGGGTAGAGCTCTATGCAGTATATGTCACTGCCACTTACTGTTGCCTGCTTAAAATACACTGAACTAGCCTTGAGTGCAATCCCTTAACAGACTGTTTCATCCACAAATAGTACTTTTTCCAAGTCTCCAATATATTTTAATTAAATTGTCCATTTATATTTATTAAGGCAGTTTACTGTCTCCTATTGCAAAAAGCTGCTACTGCTGATAGTCTACCAAGAGAAACACTAGCTTATCTGGGAGCTGGTAATAAAATGCAAGCATATGCTACCAAAAAAATCTTCCCAAAATATAGTTTAAGCATCATTTTCTTCTTTGTCGGGAAGAGAACAGGCTTTACATTTAGCTTCTGTAAGCTTTTGGAATAGTTGCTCTTAACAATCCTCATAGCCCTGGGTAATCTCAATGTTTGTTAGTAGGAGATGTTATCTGCAAGAAAAAAAATGTATATATTCTTTAAAGTGGCCCTATTGAACCAGTAGAAAAAGGGTCCTTTGGCAGGGTGGGTGATGAAGTCATTACATACTGACTAGATGTAAAGTGGCATTCGGCAGCCTCGGTTCAGACAGATAAGCACGATAAGGTGGGCTTATCCCTGTCGCTGGTGATCCGAGAGCTTGGACCTCAACTTGGTGTCTTGGATGCCTCTCAGCTCTACCTACTTATCTCCGAGGAGCTTGTGCCAAAATAGATTTGCCATTAAGTCAGTAAAACTTTAGATCTGAAGGCTGTGTTTGGTCTGGCCTTTCTCTCAACACACATGAGAGCGGATCTTCCAGAGCTTTTAAAAGAATTAAGCTTTTCCCTCAAGTTAACCCRTTCCTGGAAGGACACGGTTTGCCTCGGCGCTGCGCGGGGCCCTGCGCCCCTGGGAGAGGCCGGCTGGCTTTCGTGGGACGGCTCCCGCTGGCCGAGCGAGGGGGTGGCTGCCCGTCCGGCCCCTTCCTGCCCGCCGGCAGAGGTGAGAGGGTTCGCGGATTAATAGACCCGTCTGAGCCGCCAGAAGAGGCATCCCGGAGATGAATATTTTAATTACGTCTCTCCCCGGAGGGAGCTGCTTTCTGTGCTGCCGTCAGAACAGCCCAGAAATAGATCGCTGATAACTCTTTTTTTTTCTTCCCCCCCCACTGTGTGCGTCTGCAAGACCCATTTTCTAAAAAGCAGACGTAACCCGCAGAAACGGCAGGAGGGTTCAAATCCGACCGCTGTGGCTTTAAGAGGGAGGCAAAACTGTTAAGGAAGGAAAATAAAAATCCCACAGCCTGTTGTAGCAGCTGTAGCTTCAGATCGTGTGGAAAATGAAGGCAGATGATTCAATTTGGCCTGTGCCCCGAGTACATTTCCAAATGCTTCTGTGTGTGCGCAAGATAATGAACAAATATATTGAGATGGCACAAGATCAGTCCGAGTTTGCCGCTGTGCAAGCYGCCGCGCTCCCCGCAGGAGCGAACTCGCTCCGCTGGGTTAATGGGGGTGAGGGTCGGCGAGCCCAGCACCTTTCAGAACAACTTAAGAAAAGAATTTGTCTCCTTTTGCCCCGGGCTCCCCGTGGCACTCAGACAGAGCTTTTGATAAATCGAAGTGTGTTTATTAATAATGAGMGGGGGCAGCGCGCCCGCGGTTTGAAAATAGGCGCACCAAATAAAAATGCGCTTTCCTCTGACAGCGGAAAAGCTTCAGTAAACGGCGAGCGGGCTGATCTATTATGATTAAAAAGCTGGGCCGGAGAGCCAGTGCAGTGATGATAAAAATAATAATAATAATAATTAAAAAAAAGCCCTTTAGGAGAGGCAAGGCCCCATCCTGCCCATGGATAAATCCCCCCTGCCCTGTAAGAAAAACRAGGGAGGAGCGTGATGGGCGAGAGGCAGGCAGTAGCAGTTCAGGATAGCAGAGCGCGACTTCAGTGCGAGCGGGAGGTGGTAGCACTATGAGTTGTGATATTTAATCACGCTGCACGATGCTCAGCAGCGCGAGGTTCCCRGGTCCCGGCTGCGCATGGCTGGGGAGCGCAGGCGCGTGCCGGAGCCTGTCCCTGCCCGGCCGCCCCGGCTGTCCCGCTGCCAGTGCCGCGCGGGTGAAAACAGCCTTCCTCCTGCTCTCGAAGGCAAGTCGGTCGTTTCTGGTAAAAACCGAACCGTCGCGATGGCGCACGTCTGGGATCGCCTGCTGCCAGGTTCTCGCTGCGGCGCGTGGTGTTGGAGGATGTGTTATTTRTCTGGATTTCAAACCGCCTTGGTCCAGACAGCGCTTTTGGAGTGCTCCGTTCGCTTCAGGGATGAAATACGCTCTGGTTGAGTAAAGCTCTGGCACCTATTTAAATGTTTTGCTCAGTGGATACGGACATGAGTGTCTTGCTGATTTAGGATTTGGACGAGGACAGGATTGGCCTTTGGAAGAGATAAATTATCAAATAATTTCAGTCTTCCTCTTGTGCCTTATTATTTCGTTCTGATTTAGCTGTCCTGAAGTGATGTAGTCAACCTGCATTTAATAAAAGATCCCGCTGCAGTTCCCCCTCAGCCCTCAAAACACAATACCAAAAAGCACCTCTACAGGGATCTCTCTTGAGGAGCTTTGGGCGATGGGGATTGTTTTTCAGATGGGACTTCTCRTTTCTGAGATGGCTCCTAAAAAAAGCTCTGGGCAGACCTAAAGGCTATGCTCTCAAATATATTCAAATCTGGCCGGTGTACGCTGCTACCTGCTGTTTCCTTAGTTTCTGTTTCAGCTCTGTTGCACTTACTGGAAAACACCGTCTGGCAGGGCCTGGAGAAGGATGTTTGCTATCATCAAAACAGAAAATAGCAATAAGCTATATAAGTATTTCTGGACGGGCAAAGGCAACAAACTGGAGAGGGGATTTTTCCTACGTGCTTCTTGTTAGCAATTTTAAGGTGTTTCTGCAACAACAGTGGGGCAGCTTTATCCAGGTGGAAATGCAGCTTTTCTCGGCCTGCCCCCTCCCTCTCCGCTGTGTGTTTAGATCAATCATTTGGTTCCTGTATTGGAAATATTTAATAACGGTAGCTGATGTTGATTTCTGCATAAGCCGCTGGCAACATGTTGGAGTCGCCGGGTCCCCACGCCGTGGGGGTCCTTGTGCAATGGGCCATCGACATCGCAGAGCCGGGAGCTGAGCAAGTAATAGTCTTTCCAGGGCGTGGGGAGTGCTMGGCTTTATAGTGAAGCTCAGTCAGGGAATATGGTCAGGAGGAATTTCTGCAAGTCGAGCAAAAACACCCAGAGAAAATTACTAGAAATCATGCAGGGAAGCCACAAGCAACTTTACGAAACAAGCTTTTGACCAGTTTGCTAATACCCCGGGCTGCAGAGAGTGCCCATGAAACCAATGCATCCATTTAGCAAAACAACTTGTCCTCCTAGTTGGGTCCTGCATGTGGCTCATTAGGGTAATTACTGATGAATTAAGGCAGCTTGGCTCAGTGCTTTGGCTGCGGGTGTGCGGGCTCCCCTGCTGGCAGGCAGCAGGTGTAAATGAACAAGATCTGTCAAAAAGGCTGATGACCCTCTTAATTCACAGCAGCAAACTGGGGACAGAGGTAGTGCAGCAAGTTTAATAATTGATATTTACTTGGAAAGGTTAATGGCAGCAGTGATGCTTCTAATTTGCTTGCCCGTGCAAGACCTTGTCAGGTCAAATTGTCTCAATTTGTTACCGTGCGTGTAGGTGTAGTTTCCCTTTAATGAAATTTGGAGAAAAGAAACAGGTGGTGTTGGGAGCATACTGTAACTCAAGAAAAAGAGCAAAAGGTTGGAATCTGCTAACAGGTTGGTAAGTCTGCTAACTTTAAACAGCTGACAGTTCAGTCCTTGTGAATAATTCTGGTGAGCATCTGAGCTTGAGAAGGTTAAAGGATTTGGAATGGTGTCATTTATATTTCCTTTAATTTGCTTCTGTCTGAGAGTTGTTTAGGTCAAAAGTGTAATAGTTTTGACAAGCTTTGGTCTGGTGCTGGGTGGAAGCAATAGAGTTATGGATCGGAAATCGGAAAGGCAAAGAATTCAACAGGTATTTATGTACTGTATTTGGGGAAATTGTAATTCTGTCCCATAATGATTAAATAGTTCCATCTTCAGTGAAAATCAAAGAGTGTTAACAGTAGCTGCTATATCTGGGCACTTTAAAATTAGCAGGTTGGAATACCTTGCATCCAGAGTTTCCAAAGAACTGGCTAATGACTCTGCACCAGCAAAGTTAATTTTCAGGCAAGTGTAGGAAGATCCTCATGACTGAAGAAGGCTGGTGTGCCAGTATTTTAGAAAGTCTATAACTGGGTAATGCCGTTTACCATATTGGTTTGGCATGAATCCTGGGCAAGAACTGAAAACAAAATTGGTTAATAAAGACCTAAAGGAGGATAAAATAGGTGATTGCCAGTCACGTTAGGCATTTGAAAAGAGATCTTTTCAAAATGGCTTATTGATATGTGGGTTTAAAAACTTAGCAGTGGTCACGGTATTGATAAAATAGAGTTAGATTTCTGTGCTTGACGTTGTTGGCCTTTTTATTAAGGAAACAGAACAATGCAGATTCAACGTGATGCAGTGCAAGTGGATTAAAACTTGCCTTAATATTAGGTGCTGCTGTCGCAAATGCAGACTGGCCACTGGTTGGGGGTGTTTTGAGCAGATCCCAGCAGGGATTAGCTCTCATCGTTATGTTATTGTAACCTTTTGCTGTGGGAGCAAAGATGAAAAATCACTCCTGATAAAAGTTTGCAGGTGGCCAGTATATTGGACAGGTGGTTTGCAACGAGTGAGACAAGCTACCGATGCTGAGAACAGCCCTTGTGTGAAAAAATGGCCACAAGCAAGTTTGTAATTCTAACGCTTCAGTGTGGCTGAGTCTAAAAGTCTTTTCCTTAGGAAAAAAGTTACGTTGATGAGGTGTAAGGTGGCAGAAAGACATGCGGAGTAAGGACTTTAAGGATAAATGTATTATTGCTTGAACACGAGCATAATACTTCCTCTGTCTTTTAATATATATGCCCATGCAAGGCTGTACGTGCCGGACTAGATGGAGTTCCCCCAAAGCCGTTCCTTGTGGCGCTGAGCGGCAGAGCTGTCTGAACGTGCTGGGGTTGTGTCCTAGCACCACGAGCGAATCCTTCCAGCTCCTGAGCTGGAGACTCTGCCTTGAAGTAGGACAGCAAGAAACAAGGGGATTTTATTGCCATTAAAAGTACCAATTTGTATGAGCCGACATTTTAAATAGTGCAATTTAAATGGAACCAAACTGATATGAATAGAACCTATTAATAAATTAAACACTTCTTTCCACCCAATATTTCACAAGAGAATTAACAGAATAATTTGTTAGTAAATGAGCCCAGGAATGAAGCAGTGAATGACATATCTATCCTGTTCTCCTCCTCCCCCGTAACACTCTTTGCAGATGTAAGCTGAAAGTTGCTGCGATTTCCTACAGTGTCACCTCGGACTTAGTTTGCCAATACAAGCCAACCTTCGAGCGGAGGAATAAGGGTGATTTAATGGTTAGGGAGCCAGCCTTGGCTGTAAGAGTTAGTCATCATGCTCTGCCTCAAATTTGGTGCATAACCTTATAAACAAGCTTTTAGGCCTGCGTCCCCCATCGTGCGTTGGCACCTGGCCGTTGTGCAGATGCGCAGCTCTCAGGGCCGGCACCAGGCTTGGCACCGAGGCACGTCTCCGAACACCGGCTTCGAATAAACTCATGCCGGAGCGGGAGCGATGAGCGCCGAGTGCCTGCGTTAGGTTTTCAGGGATGCCTCAGGCTTTCTGAGCCCGGAGCGGTRCCCCGGCTCCCCCCGCACAGCGCTGCAGCCCGCCCGGAGCTCTGGGGCTTYGGCCGCGGCGCGGGCGTTTGCACCGAGGGTTATCGGTAGCGAAGGGTGACGGGGGCTTCCCTCATCGCGTCAGGCCATGGGCCTTGGGCACAGCCTTTCCTGCGCCAGGCGTGCTAAAGCCACCTGTTCGCTTGCGTGTTAAGGACAGGGCGTAYGGAGGCGTGTGGTCGAGCGCATCTTCAGCGCGCCCGCAAGCATCCTCTCCACGGCGCCRTGCGCGCAGGAGTAAAACATTCAATAAACTGCTGTCAGTGACCTCGGAACAGGTAGCAGAGCAGTGCTTGAAAACCCACTTTTTCCCCCCCCTTCTTCTCCCTCTAGATGAAGGTCCCTACAAGCAGAAGTGGCAGAAATAGCGAGGAGGACAGCATCAGGGAGGCCACAAGCTCGCAGCGGAGCAGCTCCAGGGACCGGCTCAGTGATGTAAGTACCACTCAGGAGAAAGCATCGCTTCGTCGCAGCAATTCCCGCTGCTGACATGGCTTTTCATAAATCTTGCTGAACAAATGTTGGCATCCAGAGGTCACTGTGTAATAACTTTTTTTTTTATGTCATGATTGAGTGTTATGGCATAAGTGGTTGAGCTGCCTTGCAAACACTATAATCATGGTGCAAATAATATGATAAGCAAAAGATCAGAGATGGGAAAACAAAATGGAATTGTTATTCATAGGGAGAAGTGGCTTGATGTTTTGAGGGTTTTTTGGTTTTTTGGTTTTTTTGAAAGATGTTGTGTTAAAAAGCTTTTTACAGTATCTTTGGTTTTAGTTACTGMACATAATTACGTACTTCGGGTGCAAAGTCAGTTCATCTAATTTTATGCTTCCTGCCTCCAAGATACGAAAGGTTTTTGGTGGGAGAGCTGTCTTTCTCTGAGGAAATGCGATAGTATGTTGAGTGAAATGTTATGATAAAACAAAAGCAAACGGTGCCTTAGTGTGTAAACACACAAATGGGCTTTTGAGTCACCAAGAAATCAATGGCAGTGCTGGGATAATTTTATATGAAGGCTTTTTGTGTTAGCAATTAGCATTTCGCCTTCATTAAAACATGATTTTTTACTAATTAGGACCTTTCCCGTTAGGAGAGATTTAAATGAAGAACAATAATCAAACGCTGGCACGAGCATGTCTGAAATATTAAATTTGCCATTTCAGTGGCAAGCCACTGAAATCCCAGAGCGAGTGGTTTTCATGTTGAGTTCTATTAATGTAAAATATGCTTCATAACTAAAACCTGTCACAGAAAACGGCTCACACCAGCTAAATTCAATTGGACAGTTAATTTAGCTTTAAAATTGAAAACACTACCTCCGCTTCAGGATGCAAAAGGAAGAGGGGGGGAAAGCCTTTGATAAGTGTAATGTATTTGCTATTAAGGCTTTCAGAGCCCATTCTGCAGGAGGAGAAGGGAGAAAAAGGGGGAAAAATGGCTCCCACAAATGTGTTTAAAAGCTGAAAGTATTTATTAAAAATGTCAGCAGAAAAGTGCTTTTGGCAGATTAAAGCGGGATTCAGCTTGACAGCTCTGACAGGGAAATGTGACGGGGGAAAATTCTCTCTACATGTTTTGAGTGCGAATGGGGCGCTGTAAACAGCCTACACAGTGGGAGGAAGAGAAAAATAACATGTCCTGTGATCTGCTTCCAGGATTACGGATCCCCGCTCAGCCGCAGGGGGGTGGGAGTGTGTGTGTGTGGGGAGGGGGGTCCCAGTCCCTTTTGGACAAATCGCCTTTCTGTGCGGGGTGTCCGTGACTGTGGTGTTAGACGACAGTGATCTCAGTTGTTTCTACGTGTACTTATGAGGTTCTCTGCTTTCCCTCCCCTTGGCCACTCGCGACACGTATGTGACGGGGGCAACCAGTAGCGTTGCCGCACTGTGACGTGGGGGCYGGGAGAGGAATAACGTGTTCAGACTTAACAATTAGCTTAGGTCAAAGCACTAAGTGGTCTTGGAGACTCTTCTCATTAAGCCAAAGCACTTAAAGGTTTTTCTCTTCCTTTCCCTTTGCCCACAAGTCGCAGGCCGAGCCTGTAGGAATGGAGCTGGAGTGCCTAATGCCCTCAAAATCTTCAAAGCGAGTTGTTCCGCCCCTGCGTTCAGGGGGAAGTAGGCACTCTTCTCTTCTTGGTCAACGGGGACACGGAGGCAGTGCCTGAAGGCCAGGGCACACTGCGGAGCTCTGCTGAAGTTGCTCTAATGACCTGGCGACCCCTTGCAAATGAGAATTTTTCAAATTAGTAATTAAACAGTTTGAAAAGTAAGGCTCATGAATCATGGAACGCACTTTGTTCGTTATTTGACGAGTGCAATTTAGCTTTAATTACGTGTAACGCTTCTTCACATACTAGTAAATGTTCTGTAKTCTCTTTAGTGACTGTCAGAAAGTCTTAGAAAGTCCCCCTGGTGCAATCAGCCAGTTTTCCCAATTTGCGTGCAAAGAAATAAGGCTCCAGACTTTTTGTAGCGAGGGAGCAGGGGAGGGGGAGAAAACGGCGGCGTGCTCCTGCGTGTCGAGTCGTGCAAGGTTTCGCTGCCCAGCCTGTGACTCGTCCTTGCGTTGCCCTGTGGCTCTGTTTCCTCGCAGGCTTTCCTAATGGGTGGCGTGCGAGCAAACTGACTCAACCCCTTATGTGCGGCACTCCGAGGACTTAAAAACCCATTGGGCAGTAAGGATGTAAAGGGAAGGCAGAGAYGGTTTTTCCCTGTGGCTAGCGATTACGAGCGGAGGTCTGACCACACAAGTGTCCCGGGGTGGCCGCTTTTCCTTGCGGATGGCTGGGCCGCCTCTGGAGGCACCTGGGCTCCTTCGTGCTCTTCCCCGAGTCTCTCTCCTGCTGCTTCTCGGTGCATTTGGCCTTCACATCTGTTTTTCAGGCCGCCTTTCCCTCCCATGGCTGTTCCCGTTAACCTGGGGTAACAATGGAGTAAATGAGGCGGGTAGAGGTGGATTTGGCTGCTCTGTGGCACACAGCAGATGTGCGGGGAAATAAGTGTACAAAAGCGTCAGCTATAATGTTCAGCATTGCTACCTCAGGAGCGGTGGAGTCCTCCCTCTGGCTTCATTGTAGGCCTCCTTTGAGAAGGCACTGCTATGAACAGCTTAGTTCCTCTGGGTGATTTGTTTCTTAAGGTGACTTACTCAATGCGATGCCAGTAAGTTGTTCTTTATTTACATTAATGCATGTCATTAGTCTCTAATGGAGCATGAAGGCAAGAGGTGGCCTGGTCTGTCAGGAAATAATTGCATTCTAAAGAAAACTGAAGCAAATGATTGATTGTGTCTTGCACACGCATGCACACAAGTATGCACGTAGCCATCAGCCCATCCGCAACAAAATGTAGTGCGTTTTGCTTCGGTCTTTGACATAATGGGAATTCTGTGGGGAAGGAGCATCAYAGGGAAACAGCAGTCATCTGTATTGTATAGTACGTCTCTCTAGACGTTGCACTGAGGGCCATTTATTATGGGTCTTCGGGAACAAAAATGCTTGTTACAATCTAGTGAAATCATCTCTGGCTGCAGAGGTTTGATTTGTCTCGTCCTTCAGCTGATGGACCTTATGAGCAGAAAACCGAAGAAGTTTTAACCCAGGTTTGCACAAGGGATTGTGTGGTGAGGGCAAAAGGAGACGGGAATTTGCCACTTGTTAGTGTTCAGCGTTGATGTGAAATTCCCTTAAAATCCATTATAAAGCTAAAGACCCTATTACGCATGTACTCTCAGGGTCCTACAACCAACACCAAGTCAGCAGCCTTTTTCCAAAACAGGATTTTCCTCTGCTGTCTTTCATAGTGAGGTGATTGGAAGTTACCAGAGAATTAAGAGGCAGATAAGCCGTTTTGCTATTTTGTTGTGTTGACCCAAGTAAAAGTGGAAGATTTGAGCGTTTTGTTTTGTTTTTTCCATGTTCCATAATTGTCCTAATCTTTTCTGATGTCCTGAACAGTCCAAAAAATCCACACAGAGCCTTGTATAATGGCTTTAAAAAAAGGGTTTTATCTTTTTCTTGACCCATCAGCTTAAGAACTGCCTGCTTTTTAATGGATTTTCTCCCTCACTAAATTGAATGGATCGTCCCTCATTATCATTTAAATAGAACCCTCACTCCCTGTGAACATGGAARATTTGAATGTGGTAGTAGAGCTGTGATAATTTGAAATATTCGGAAGGTGGGGGCGAGGAGGGGGGAGCAGGCGGCAGAGTGCAGAATTGCTGAATGTAATTGTCGTGGATTCTCAATTTTGTTGCCACAAGATGGGAAAATAGACTAATAATTGTCTTCCAACCCTAGTAGAATAGTTGCCCTAGTTAGCTGAAGCTAACACTCTAATTGTCATGGGGGCACAGAGATGAAYGAGGATGTATGCAGGGCACAGCCAGGGCTAAATTGAGTGATATACTAAGGCAAAGAGCAAATTGGCAATTATTGGCCCAGCTGAAAAGGTTGGCAGGTGTACTGCTTTCTCACGAGCCCTTAGGGGGAAATTGGAAATATAAAATATCGACCATAAATACTCACTGATTAGGAAATATGTTGCAAGAGGTGCTGGCCACTTAAGAGTCAAAACTCTCCTTTTCAAGGAATTGACTTCAGCTGTGTGAAAACCCAGCAAGTGCTGCTACTAAGTTGTTCAGTGCTTTTTCCTCTCATCTCCCATCCCCCAGGCTATCTTTTCTAATTTTCCATCATCCTATTCCTGTTTGTTTGTTTTTCTTTAAATGTAATAAACAGAAAGCCTTTTAGGAAATGCAGAGATTTTCCCGTCTCTAAATGTTCTTTGATAAGTGTTTAGCATATTGTATAGACTAGATATAAAATTCTCTCTCTGGTAGATGAATACAAAATAACTCCTGTGATTTCTAATTCAAACAATTCACTGTGATCTGCTCTTCTTTGTGTGCCATCTCAGTCACTGTCTCCTCCTTCCCTCCTATTTTCTGTACCATGCTTTCCCTCCTGGGGCAGGGGGACTAAAGCAGTGGCTAGATACAAGACTGCAGGTCCATGACGTGTGCCCAAGGCTGAAGTCCCTTTCCAGGAGCATGATCAAATGAGCCTTTGAAGTGAGAATAGGACCACAGTCGCACCACTGCTCCTTATTTATCCGCTTTACAATCTTTGGCATATGTGGGACACCTGATCTCTGCTCTGGGTTGGGTGACAGTGGAACAGAATAGTTTGGCCTGTTTAAGGTCAGGAAAACCTCAGTGCAATAGTAAGTGGTGTTACTGAGTAAGGGTGGTGCATTGAAGGAGTTTTTGGAAAGCCTGCGATAGCTGTGTGTGGACTGTAAACACTCAGGACACATGCTGTCCTTTGTTTGCCAGGTATAACACACTCAAATCTGATCCTCAGTTAGACTTCTGGATGCTGCTGTGATAGCAGCAATGTCTTTGCAAATAGCCAGGAGAATTGTAAATCAGCTCTGAGGTACACTGCCAGCATTGTGGCGGGGTCAGAGCAGGGGGGAGCAGAGGGCAGAGCATGGGTCAAGAGTGGACTCCATCGGCAAGGCTGCGTGAAGCCTCTGGGCAGGATGGTGGAAGGGCTTTATCCATTTAGCCAGTATTTAGCAGAGTTCTGTTTTGGGAAAACTTCATAGCAGCTGAAAAAAACCCAACCACCTGCATTCATACGTTTTCTTGCCCCTCTGAGTATGTCAGGGAAGGGTGCAGAATGTGTGAGTGTGCACACACATAAAGGTCTCTTTGCTAATGAATGTGTAGATGGTTGGTTTAGGGATTGCAAAGCTCCTCAAGCCAGTCACTGGGTGTGAACACAAGGAGTCAAGAGAAAAGAGTTGAATAAGAGCAGTCTAGAACTTAGTGGAATAAAGGTAACAACAGGATAGTTTTAAGACTCCCCATCAAACTGTGAGTCTTGGGAAACTGGTTTGAATAATAACACACACACAAGGTCTGTGAAACCTTGCAAGTCACGTTGATCTGGACAGTGTGCTATGTACATCTGTCTTTGGGTCCCTCAAAATACCAAATGCTTGCATGAAAACCACTGCAACAGAAATTATGAGAAAAGTTGCAATGAGTTGCATGAAGCTTTGGGTAGTGGAGCGTAGCTAGCAAGAAGGAAGAGTCTGGAGGAGGCTTTGGGAAGCTGGTCCAAAGAGCGATGGTTTGAATGGGAGCAACACTTTTGCACATGCTGCGAATTTCAGAAATTTGGACTCTTTTCACATGGTTACCTGGCTTACTGTATGTGAAAGATGTGTTGACTGCTAGCCAGCAACTGTGTTTCCTTCTGCTCTCCACGGCTGTCAACTTTAGAAATCTAAATGTCCTCTTGACTAGAAGCTGTTTCAGTTTCTTTAGCTTATGAAGCCATTTACAGATGTTTAGAACTTTAGAGCTTACTGAACTGTTTTTTAAAAATCTGTTCTGCATATCTCCAAGCATAACCCCCTTTGTTTATCCACCATAATAAGTGAATTGAAGAAGGAACATCATTCAAGTTTTGCATGACATCCAAAATCTTTTACCGTGTATTGTGGTTATCTCGTCAGGTCCTGGTTTCTAATCTAAGTGAACATCAGATGCACTGTGTGACCTTTCGCAAGTCAATTGAACTCATTGTATTAACAGACAGGGGTGTGACTACAGAAATTAACTGCATTAAGGTTCTCCTTGTTAAGGTCTGGGGCATCTTTTGCCYATGCCCCTTTTCCCCCTCCTTCCCACTACCCTTCTCAAGACAGACAAGTTTTGTAGAGGACGTTCTTAGAAAAGGAAATATTAGATTTCTCTAGTAATCAAAACTAACCTTGTATTCTATTGTCGAATGTTCTATAAATGACCAGATAGACTGGTAAACGTACTTGCTTCCTTGTATCTCGATCCAATCTGAGTACAAAATTGGAGTAATTGAGACATACTGGAGGACAGATACACCTGAGGTGAATTTTCTTCCTGAAGAATGTAATAAAACATAATTAAAGACTAGTTCTCTCCATGTCATTGATTAACTCTGCTGAGTGCTAACCATGCCACATCAGGCTTGCTATATTGGGCTATATGGTAAGTTTAGGCTTGTGATCCAGCAAGGAAAGAGTAGGCACTAAATAAGAGTTGGGAAATGGTTTTCAGTTCCCTCCTCTGCTGTGGTCTCCTTGGGTGACCCTGGGCATGCCTAAGTCTTTGTCTGCCTCCGTTTCCATGCTGTAAAGTGGAGATGGAAATAAGAACAGTGCTAGGAGGTTCTTTTTTGGAGCAATAGCTGTTTGCCCAAAACAGCTATTTCAACAACTGAAGATTGTACAGCTATTCAGTATATTTTTGGTTTTAGCCAACGGAAGTGGTACATTTCAGAAAAGTTGAAATGAACTCTTAACATTTCTGAAATATCTCAGTTTGAGGCTTTTAATGAAAGAGGAGGGAGGGGAATGTGAAAAATGAGCTGATTTTGTAGTCATACTGTCATCAAATCATTTTATGATTAAGGCATACCTCAAGGATGTAAGAGTTAAAACCTTGAAAGAGGGGATTTGACTCAAGGTGTCCTGTTACACAGATTATTCCTACATTTTAAAGCCCTTATCATTCTGTCTCTCTATTTCAAAAAATTGCCCAGTGTCTTTAAGAAACTGAGTGGACAGTGCCTTGGTTTCTTTTGCTCCATGAGAATGCGGTGGAAGGCCAGGATTTTATTTATACAACGGAAATAACTCTTCCYGTCAATTTAATAGATGATCTTGGAAAACCTGCTGGAAGGTTATTGGCAAGATTTTTGTCATGATTTTCTTTTCTAAATTGCAGTCGTGTTTATAAGGAATAAAGTAAGAAATCTTTTAAACAAAATTGCAGTGTAGCTTAAGGTCCCAAGGACATTGGGAGGGGGATAGTAGAGTTTTTCAACAATAAGATCTTGTCTTTGCTGCCAGAAAGGTGTATTTTTTTACATCCAGCATAATTAAGACGAGCTATCCCAGGATAGAAATAATTCACTCTGTGACATACCTGAAATGTCTTGTCTGTGCTGTCTGGTTTTGTTTTTAACCTTGGGCTTAAAAGGAACCAAAATTTTAAGCTGTAAAAGAGTACATCATCTGCGAAATATTATAACCCATTTATCTTTATGCAGAAATGCCATCTAGCACTGTAGTTCCCCTTCTGCGTCATTAAATGCACAGACCACACTCATTTTGCCCCTAACTAGTAACAGTCTCCCCGAGAAGCTCAGGGTATTCCTGACAGCGCCGAGAGGCCGGGGAGGCACAAAAGCTGGTGCTCAAGAGGGCAGGGAGGGCCCGGCGCTCGCTGCGGCCACCTCACTGGAGGGCTCGTGGGCCGTTTCTGCTGGCCGCCTGCTCTGCGCAGGCAGCATCAGGGTTGCATGGGCATCTCTTGCTCCACACCCTCTTTCTTCAGCAGCGTTGAGTTGTGCAGACCTGAGGGGTTTGGCAAGGCGTGATAAGCCAGTGGTGTGTGTTTGTCTGGGGGCAGTCGGCCAGGTAGGGTTGCAATCGTCTGGTTTGGAGTTGTGTGTTTGGCCACATCTTTCCTACCTGTGATGATGCTTTCAGTCTAATCTGTGGAGGCCAAACCAAACCTGCTTTGGTGCTTGAGTTAAAGCCTCACTCCGTAAGATCTGCTTTGGGTTGTAGTCTCAGGTGGTCCGGAGCTACGAGGTGGGTGCCATGCTGGTGAGGGCGGCCCTGCGTCAGCATGCTGCTGCTGGGTGCCACCATACCCTGCCACCAAGCAAGATGCCTCAGGAGGAGAGAGTTGACCAAAATAGGAATGGCAAGTAAACTATTTTTTGAGACTAAGACTTTCACAATAGCTCTCCATGTCAGCACTCCTGTCCCATAGGTAAAAGAGTCTGCAAAAGTCKTTCCAGCTGGAGGTTTGCCCTTATAAGTGCTCTTGCTAGACAAGCACTCATTCATAGTCAGAGGAGGTTTCTTCTAGCTTGGGTAGGTGCCAAGTTAAACTTCCACTAAGATTTCTTATATTGCAGCCCCTATTGATTACTTTCCTTATTATTTGATCTTGATATAAAGACATATGGATTGAGCTATGTTTATATCAACCCCAAAAGATTTTCTCTTTAGGAGCATCCATCACAGTTGCACACAAACTGTTCTGCTTTGGCGCTCAGAGCAGATACTTGCTGCAGCTTTCAAAGTTTCTTTGCTTGGCGGTTCAGTATGGATTCTCCTAAAGAATCTGCGTGTTCCCAGCTAATGTAGAAAGCCATAGAGGCTTGTGTTAGATGCACAGAAAAATGCATGCAAACAGCTATGGAGAGCATAAGGCATCGCTTTTCATGAATCTAAGTGTTGGAAAGGATTTTAACTGGTGAATACTGTGGATTCAACTCTTACTAACTTCATACATGCAATAAAAATGTGCAGGGGAAAAAGATCATTTTCCCCCTGCCTTCCTGGAAACTTAGTGTTAAAATTGTAAGGGAGAGAGTTGTTCTTAGGTGTGAAAAATGCCCGAGTAAATTGCTATTTAATTTTAATTATTTCTGATGTAACACATTATTCAGCAATTGTTCTCATTCTTTTCTTCTCGGTTTTAAATCAGTGGTCTACAGACCCCTGGGGTTCTTGGACAGCTTAGGACCCCTGAAAGTTATCTAAGAAAAGTGGGTCATCTGTTAGCATGTTTGAATTTGTTGTCCAAGGGCCTGCTCCATCCCTGGAAAATATTTTGGGAGTCCACAGGTATCAAAAATGGAAAATAACACTCTTAAAGTGAAAACTCTGAGGAGCTTTTAAGGAGGAGCTTTTAATGAAACCTCCTGGTTTTGGTCATTGTTTCCGATTTTTTAGACTTTGTCAATCTTTGTGTTAGAACTGCACTGACTGGGAGGAAGAGGGGGAAATGATGGCCTTTTCTCCCTTCCTCCTCCCACTTCTCAGAGCAGATGATTTACCCTGTCCTCATTTCTCTGTGTACTTTAGGTGAGCTGCCTGATCAAGCTATCAAAAGTGTCAGAACAGATAATTGCATATATAGATAACAGCTGTTCAACATACTTGACTAGATATCAGGATTATTGTTGTTAATCTATTTTCTATACGATGTGATGAATTCTGTGGKGTTTGGGGCTTTTTAGCATTTAAGTGGAGGTGGGGATTTATCTTAATATCTCAAAGAAGAGATAAGTGCTACTGCCCTTCACTTCATCAGTACATAACTTTATTTCTAGGTGCTTTACATGAAAAAGGTTTGTAAACAACTCTGTACCTTTTTGTAGTATTTGGAAGCAGAGGCCAAATCAGTGTGTAATATTCAAGAGGCTGAAGGTTAAGCACTGTAAGCAATTTAATGTTATTACTGTCGCAGACTTCCCGGTGAAAGCTTTCCTTTCCCCGCTGAACAGAGATCTCCTGAGCTTCTGTGGGACAGCAGTGTAGGAGTTGCGTGTAGCACCATGTGGTGGGAACTGGCATCTGGTCACGCATTAGCTGCAGACCAATGTGTCCTGACTTTCCTTCTGGCACGCTGTGCCAGGCAGTGAGGGTGGATCGTCAGGCTGCTGGGGGGCCCTCCGTCCTCCAGCAGCATGCTTGCCCACTTGTAGGACATTGCTGTTGTCTCTTCCTCATTTTGGAAACTTCTCCGTGGGTGGTAGACTGGCAAATTGCTTCTCTGGTGCTTAGGGCAATTACAAGGCAGTGGCACAGGGTGTGCATGGGATGAGGGACAAAAGAGTTGTCTTTCCTTGAGTGCAAGAGTTTGGGAAGGTTTCTGAATGTATCTAGGTATCTTCTGATCAATAGGTTTGAAAATTGGTGATACAGAGGAACTGTTATCTTACTGGTGGGAAATTACAAGTGCTTGCAGTAGCCTGCAATCAGTTTGCATCAATCACTTTGGGGGAGTTGTGCTGTTGTAGTGATTTAGTACCTTGATAAATAACTTTTGGCACTGCTGTAGAAAGACAAACAATCCTCAGGATCAGCCTGGAACAATTTGGCATTTTTGTTCAGGCTTTGGTGCCCATTAGAACACCAGTCTTGGAAACTGGGTAGATAAGACTCCCCAAGTCTTGCTCARTAAAATCATGTAGTGAGGGCATCATGATTATAAATCACACTTGGAAATTGGCCTGCAGAGTACTTGCTGGGTCATGTGGTGCTGCTCCCTCCTTGTCATATGCTGCCACTGTTCTAGGCTTTTTTCTCATTTCCAAAAAGAAAGCATATAACAGCAGCTGGAAGTAGAGGTAGAACTCATTTAGCTGCTTCTGAGAGAGCCAAAACTGGCAGCTCAACAGTATGGGGTCTTAAAGACAGGAAAAAGATCCAAGTCACTGGGGATAATATAATGAAAGGGAAAAGAATCAAATGGTTTGGCAGCATGTGAAGTAGGTAAGGATGTGCTAGAGAGAGAAAGGAGCAGGAGGAGATGCAACGAAGAGCGAAAGTAAACAATGTAATTTAACTTATTCAGAAGGGACAGACTACTTGGGAAAGCTCTGAGAGATGATAAATTAGAGCTTTGCTGCTATTGTTGTTTTGGATAGAGCTGTCATAGAGAAATACTGCAGCAATGAAGGCTTGGAGGTTCATGAATGTGTGGAGGGGAATGGAAAGTGGGATATATAGCTACATGATTGCAAGTTGGAGTCCATGAGGCAAAAAATGTCCAACCCTGATTGAGGAGAACATCCTTATGCACGTGTTATGTTCCTTGGAAGCTGCAGTTATGTACTGAAGAGGGACGGTTTAAAATGCATACTTAAATGCATTCTTGAGTCTCTGTTTCTGTGAAGATGTATCCCCACACTGAAAGCTTTTACCTTAGTTGGAAGGTGCTGTTGAAGCCCTGCTGTAGTTTATGAAACCTTGTCTGAAACCGCCCTGGAGCCATCACCTGGAAATGCTCTTTTGCTGTTACTCCTGTGGCAGCATGAAGAATGCCAGAAAATAATCTGAGGAGCTCTGGTTGTGAAGTTTTCCCTAGAGGAGTATTGGGCTGGGGGAGGGAATCTCAAAATGATTCTTATCTTACATTACAGAGAATCTCTTGCATTACTTACTGTGGCATATTGTTTCCTCCCACAGAGTTCTGCTCAATCGCTTTCAGGAAGAGGCTACTCCGTAAGTCATTTTACAGCTAATTCTTTCACTTCTGTTGATGTTGATTGCAGAGGTTTACACTACCTATTGCATATCCACTGACATGAAAGAAATGCAGAACATAAAAAAAAGAAAAAAAAAAAGGCTTAGAGTACAGGACTGTCTTGCATCTGGCCAGGGACAATGCTGACATGACAGAGCATTAAGCAGTCTGTTTGGGGGCTTCTTGAATTTAATTTTACCCTTATAGGGAGGGGGTTTTGGTGGTGTTTTTTGGGAGTGGCTTTCAGCTAGTAGATAGTCCTCTCCTGGGGTTTAAAAGACACAAGTGGGGAGTGTTTTCAACATTGGTGGGAGATGCCTCCTTCCACCTCCCCTGGCCCCATACATGGTTTTTTATTTGTGTATTACATAAAATGATCAAAGACAAAATTATTGCATTTTAGAGAGAACTGTGACCCTTTACCAGTCTCAACAAAAAGTCAATATCCTCTTGTTTGCAAACTCTGAGCTATAAGACATTGCTGTAGGAAAAATTCACTCATTTTCAGAGGAGGATGATGTTGCTGGTCTTGTCTCTTCCTAACAAGAGTATCATAGGTAGAAGAAGTGTTGTAGGGCTGGTGTTACAGGGCCAGGGCACATTTGCACRTGTATGCAATGCAACAGTGATATTTAACTGACCATTTCTATTCACATGCTTTACTCGTATGTACAATGACATTTCTTCATATAGAGGTTGTATAATTATTTGTATATCTGGGTACCTTTGTGCTGCTCAGCTGTCTGAAAAGGCAGGCACATAGATGATACTGTACAGATTAATGTAAGAAATAAGAGAGGGTGTGAGTGGCTTAGTAGTGTCAACGTGAAAACTCCTGGAATCGCATTATATCTAACTCTCATAACACATGTACAGTGCGTAGATGTCTGTAATGATACCCTGTCTGTTCAGCCAGTAAGTCACGTATTCCCTAATTACTAGTGTAAAGGTTGTAGGTGAACCTGCGTGCTTATCTTGTATGCAAATCTGAATGAGACTGACTAATCCATTTAACAATTCCTGCCTGTACTTATTGACAATAATCACTGTTATTGCAAACTCTACCATGATAAAGTTTTGTCTTCTAGGTAAATGATCAAAAAATATGTTTCTTACCAAGAGCTATAACTGCTCACTTTTAATAGTAGATTAGAACAAGGGTGGATTTTTATATACTACATGAAGTTGATGTAGAGACCCAGTACACATTTTTTCCGCAAAAATCACAAGAATGATTTTCTTTCAGTAATTTATGTTGTATGTTTGGAGTTGTGTGATGGATCCTGTGAGCTCCTACCCAGTGCTGTTTGGCCACAGAGAAGAAATTGTTTGGCAGGTTACAGTTTATGTCTGATTTCATAGTGGTACTGTCACATGATGCTATCCTACATATTGTTATCAGAAATTCATAATGCAACACTGAGTGCATTTGAAGCACAAAGCCATTACAAAATAACATATTACTTGAAAAGTCTTAAGGCTTTATGAAATGATGTCACAAAATTTTAGGCAATAATGACATGCATCTCATAAGTATCCTGCTATCAAAATGTTTCCCACATCCCAGGTGAGTATCATTATTTAATTCTTCTCCTGATGAAGAACATTTGCTCCAGCACAGAGTTTCAAATGTATACTTGCAAAGCAGTTGAGCACTGCTTCCCATACACGTGAACAGCTGGATTCACCTGAACTTCTAAAGGCAGATGCCATATCTTCTATTTGTCTGTAAAATGCCATGCTTGCCCGTGGCACCACATAAATAATAATGCATCATCTTCACAGATTTTATGACTGAGGGCACAGTTTGGGAATTAAACAATTTCCCACTGGCTRTAGCATTGGTTTCAAAATCTTAATGGAAAAAGGCTGAAGAATTCTTTTTAGAGTCCCTAAGCCAATAAATCATTGGACTGTTTTCCTCCATTGCTGACTGTTAAGAAATTTACTTTTGTCTCTCAAATAAATAGTTCTAAGAAATTAGCTCCTTTTCTGTGCATGTGTGGGGACAGGTTTCTTTTATTTAGCCAACCCATAACTTTGTGCATGCCATAGCTGTRTTTTGAGATCATGAGCAGTGCGAGCTGGGGTTGCTTCTCCTTATGCGTTGTCATTTTCCCTATTAAGCTGCCTTCTGCCTCACCATGTACCAGCTGTTGAGGCTGACCATTTCCCTTAAGACTCTGATGCTGCTCTAAATTGATTTAGCATAAGGCAGAGGCTATCACTTCCAGCACTGCCAGACCTTGCTGGCCCAAACCTGTGTTTGGAAGCTGATTCTCCCAGGTGGCAAACGAACRTTCAAACCACCAGTTCAAGAGAACTGGCCCCAAACCAGGAGTTGTCTATAATACATTGCGAAGTTTTTCATTTTCTCATGAAAGCAGCTGTATATTAAACACTAAGTCAGTATTTTGGCACTGCCCCTGTTTACATCAAATAGGTTGTTTGTGAGACATGGTGAAAGCATGTTAAAACACAGTGCTAGTAGGAGGCACCATGGAGGCACCATCACTTGTACTTGTGTGTGATCCTCTTGATATCTGTGTATGGTTGTGTTGTTGAAGACTGTCACTTGCAAAATGAAGATATATATCATTCCTCTGTGAAGTGCTTGTACTGGGTTTCATAAACAGCTGTTTAAATACCACGAAATATTTTGTGCATGTTCATTTTTTAATTAACTCACTTTGAATCTGCACACTTTTCCGTTCACTTGCTTCAGCTGTCCTTGCAAAGAAGGTTGTTTTCGGGAAACATTTGTAGAAACAATACATTTTAAGAAAATGCAAATTTGTAGAAAGAGGGCTTACAGTCTGTAGTAGTGTTCTTTTATCAAAAATCTCAATCCAAGGTTTCAGACCACTTGGGCCACAGAGAGAAGGCTGAGTAAGGTCTGTCTGTGTGGTCAAAACAGGTTACCACTGAGTACCCCAGCAAACTGCTCGTGTGCAAGGCATGGACTCTGGAGCTCAAGTTAAGAAGAAAACCAAATATAAGTGCCTAAATAGTAACTCCTGAGTATTGGGTATTCCAACAGTAAGTGCCTAAATAAGGACCACACAAGAAATAACTCTGTGAAATTCTGGTCTCATTGAAGTTAACAATAATCCCTCTGCTTAACTTCAGCTGTTTGTAGTTTTAATTTCTACATTTGAAAGCTGTAGCCTCAAAAATAGTGGTAACAGTAGTGGCAAGTAGTTTCACAGTCTGTCTGTTGATATCACAGGCAAAATTTCTTATAAATCTGTTTCCCAAAGTAAAGTTTTGAGTGACGTTTAGTTTTATGTGGATAACCAAGTAACAAGACGTATCTTTGTCTGTAGTGCTTTTGCAGACTCCTTATCTCATCAGTAGCATGTGTTTCATATCCTTATCTTATTAAGGTATACTTTCCGCTATGCTGAGAAGTAGAATGCTCGTTTGTTTATGGAGGTTAATATCTTATTCCCTTTATGACTTGATTGTCACATGTATGCGATAAACTACTCTAGCCATTTGTCACACTTCCTGCACACATAAATGAGATCAGTGATTTTAGTCAGAAAAGTCTGTCTGTCCTCTGAACAGACAAAACAGATTTTGGTTTTGGTAGCAATATGAGAGAGATCTATCTACTTGAAAATGTACTGATTTGTTTAAAAAAAAAAACCCAAACCTGTAGAATTAGAAATTATTGGAATCCACTGGCCATATGTTGAGTGTTTTAGATATCACTGAAGTTGCTCTGTGGACCGCTTTTYAAGTTCATTTCTGATAGCTGTGCCATGCAATTCAGGGCCTAACATACTTAGCAAGCAGTTATAATGAACATATTAACAAACTGGATATATTGACTTTAATGGCTAAAAAGCAGCAATTTTTTGTATCGTCCAGCACATCATATAGACAAGCTGTGGTTGAACTTGACTCACTTTTGCAGAGAGTGCAGAAGAAGATAGAAGTGGGAATATGTGGTAGCTTAAAAATAAACAAAAAATCTCTTCCAATAAATTATGTGTTTATTTATAGAACATATGTGCAGCTGTTCCTCTTCTGAAATGGAAAGAACTAAAATACAGGAGTGAATAAACAAATAAACTTGAAAGCATATGGCAAATGGAGATTCAGTGAACCAACTTGTCTGAGTGTACCTTGGAACAAAAGTGCAGAAGGATGAGGAGTCTTCGTTTTGTTTTATTTGTTCTTGAAAGGTTTTTAATGAAAAAAACAGTAATGTACACTTGGCAACAAAGGCAGCTGATTTTTATTCTAAGCTTCTGTAAAATATCAGAGTCTTTGCAGCTTAGTCAAGTCCCTGGCAGCCCATCAGATTCTGTTGTTTTTGCGTCTTCCTTGTTGAACACTGGAAACCAGTATCTCAGATAACTTATGTTGAAGCTCAGGGATATCAAGAAATGTGCAAAGAAATACAAGGCTTGCAGAGACGCTTGGGTCACCCAGAGCCAGCTCCGTGCTCTCTACACCCTTTCTCCCCTCTCCCTTGTGACGTAGTGCAAGAACGAGTATCTCATAACGCAGGTGAAGGCAGAGCCTAAGGTAGTACCGGCAAACAGTAGGTGGGCTGCGAGCCCTGCTGCACGCCTGGGACGCCAGCCCGGTCCCTCTGACTATTTCTCTCCAATTATATTGTTGGGTTTTGGAACTGGCTTTCCGATTGCTGGTGACAATCTTTGCGGCCTCTGAGACTCCTTTATTTAACCGTACGTCTATGCTGTAGACTTGATGCTTGCTGTCTGGTGTAGTCACCCAGTTCCAGCTGCCCATGACCTCCTTCCCGCAGTCAGAGCTCTTGAGCTTGTGTCTGTGGGCATGCTTGCTGGGACAGCAGGTACAGAGCTGTGATTCACCCGGGTTATGGTACAGAGAGAGTCTCCAGTGCAGCGAGCTTGGTGGGAAGTGAGGAGAGAAGAGGACAGATGTGAATGACAGCAATGCGCTGGGTAATCAGCAGCCTAGGAACTGTGTTAACTATCTGCAGGTTTATATACCCTTGCTAAGACTGTAAAGCACTCTCTTTGGGGCCAGTTTTAATTTGTGCCAGCCCGACGCAGTTCTCTGAAACCCTGAAACAGATGGCCCCCACCAAGGAGGCTGTTCCCAGGCCAAAAATCTTTGGTGCACATGCAGGCAGGTCCACCACTTCACTCTAAAGGTTAGACGRGTTCTCTGCAGATCTTGTGCTCTCAGGCTGAGGACCAAATTTTCAAACTCAGAAAAGCACCTTCTGTAGCATCCTTTCTATACAGAGCTCAGCTCAGTGCTGCCTCCTGCACAGGAGATCGTTGTGTGTCCAAGACATGCCCCCAGGTGACGATTGTATACCTTATTATATAATCTTTGTGATTTCCATGGAGAAACTGGAGGCCTGAAAAGGATAGATTTCTACATTAGGATCAACAAAATTATTGCTCTAAAGTATATAATATTTCTGGTGGGGAATTCTTGAGTGTGCTTCAGCTGGTGGGTATGTAAGCATACTCAGTGACCAGAGGCGAACTTCACTTGTAACTAATGGAGTTCCTCCACTTACTGATCTGTCATATGCTAATGAAAAATCTCTCCTCTGTAGGTAGGTAAAATTTCGTAGCTGGCCTGGAAAAATCATTGTATTTTAGGACCTGTGATAAATTAGCATTTTTTTCTTGCTAAAAATCTGTATTGAAAATGGAGCTCTTGTTACGAATCTAAAACTCCTTGAGCTGGAGTCAAAGTTACATGATAAAAAAGTGAATTTAATGTATTTCCTACAGTAGTGTGCCTGTGGGCTGGCGACATGAGCAAGACTTTCTGGACAAGATTTATGAATAAGAGAGTAATAATTCCAAAGTAAGTATCAATCTCTCGCTTTGCCATGATGCCAAATGTAAAAGAGGGACTATAATTGTCTGTCTTTTCTGAACAAGAAAAAAATGGCAGGTAGGTCCCCTTCAGATGGAGCAATACTCAGTCTTGTGTGAAGACAGATGCTCAGTTAGAAAGAGAAAAGAAACAGGGACTATAATAAAATGATGTGGCCTGTAAGAGCAATTACAGCAGAGAGGATGAAAGAATAGAAAAATAATAATATATAATAGAAATGAAAAATATTTTAAAAGGAGTCCTCCCTCGAAGGTAGCAGGAATTTCAGAGGGCCTGGAACATAGCTGTGGGTGTCCATCCAAAGCATTTAACTTTGCTCGTATTCTCTTCTTGTGTTCCTAAATATCGTTGCTTTACAAAAACTGTGCCAATGTGTTAACTCACCCAGCGTAGCTGAGTTCGGTGGATAATACCTCCCGGTTGGGCTTGCTGTGAGCTCAGAGCCATGTGAGATGGGGCCAGGCTGAAGTCAGTGGGGCTTCGCTGCCGCCAGCCAGCCGARGAGCTCCCGAGCTCTTCTGTAACCCGTGAGCTGCAGCGCGGTCGGGTGATCAGTGCATATATTATTCCAGATCTGTGGGAGCTCTTGAGGGTTTTTGAAATACCCTGTGAAAAGCGTAAGCAGAAGTACAAACATAACTAAACTGCATACTTCAGCTTTACAAATACTGAAGTCCACAAACATCCTTACAACGCATTTTCCTTTAGAAGTTCCCTTTGCTGAAAATCTGTTTCTTCTTAGGTGACCTCTGCTTTTAATTATGATGAAAAGTCCCATAAATTTTCACTCATCTCCACAGCCATAAATAAGCACAGAAGGCCCTCTCTGGCTGAATTTCGGTTTGCGTGAACCCGTGGCGCTGGCGGAAGGGCTGGCACGGAGGCTCACGCTGCAGCCGCGCCGGCCGCGTCCCGGCTACACAAGGGCGCCCTGTGTTTCTAAGGCACGAGCATAACTGGGTGATGTTGATTAACATAAACCCACAAGTGCCAGTGGAAGCGCAGCCAGCTGACGCCACGAGCCCTCGCGGTCCCCTTGAGGGAGGGGGCATAGGTGTGATTTTTGCCACGTTTTTAATCTTCCTTGCCCTTGCCCCCAACTCTGGGCAGTGGGGGGCTGATCGGACTCGAAAGACACTGTTGTCATGCGGAGACACCCTGGAATTCCCTGTGCTCTTTGGCTCTCAGGCTAGGACAGCCTCACTGCAAGTGGCCCTGCACACCAAAATGAYGAGCTGTCCTAAATCCGTCTTGAATTCACCAGCCTGGAAAGGATTACATGCTGCTGAAGAGGAAAGGCAAAGGATTTTGAGACTATCTGGTCTTTATTTCTGGACCTTTTTCATTAAGACTGTCCTGAGGCAACTGTGTTGTATATATGCTATAGCTTTCCTTGTCTAATACGGCTTGTCTGTCTCAGCCTTTGCTCACGTTGTTATTTGTGCTCCTTGCTCTCTTTTCTTACAAGCTGTTGCGTTGTTTTAACTTCGTTTCTTTTCCCTTTACCAAAAACAACAAGGTAATTAAAACATACCACTGATAAGAGTCAAGGCGTCTCACCTGATGTTGATAGAGCACAGTGGAAAGGGGTTAAGTGCGGGGCCTCTCGAGAGATTTGTTCTGTTTTGTTTTAATTCTGTGATGGTCTTGTGCTGTGGGTATTAGCAATGCTAGGGCTTTGCACCTGCAGGAGGGGTTAATACAGGCAATTTCCAGGCCTGAGGAGGAGCCCAGATGGGCTGGTTGTTACATTTTGTGCTGCAAAGGGTTCGTCAGAGGAAATTAATGTGGGGGGGAGTTCATGCTCTCGTGTTTTATCTCACATCTCAATATGCCCTTACAAAAAACTACACCCAAAACCACTGAGTAAAGGGGAGCAGCAGAGGAAATAACAGTGACATTAGCTCAGAATGCTATTGTCAAATTAAAAGACAATTGGTATGTTTTGCTGGTCTGAATAGCTCGTGAACAAGAGAGAACAAGGAAAAGGGCTTCAGTGAATCAACTTTGTTGTGCATACCATTGGCATACGAAAATATTGTCTATCTTATTAATGCATTATCAGATTTAAAATATTTCATTGTTCATTTCAGTGAAATACCCTTTTTTCCATATACTCAGGGACTGATGGCTAATCAGTCCCCAAATGGTCTTCCCTTTTCTATCAGCAACCAAATAAACTAGTCTAGAGAAGGAAGGTTATTTGGGTTGGTGATAAAACTAGATATTGCATACCCTGCAGTATAAAGAGGGTCCCTGTGGGTTGGTGTGGTCTTTATTCAATTCCATCACGTGCATTTCTTCTTCTTCTCCTAGATTTTTAATTGAGGTTTGTTTTTTAAATGCTAGAGAGAGATCTTGATCAATTTTTTCAGTGTCCAAACAGAAAACAAAGATGCATCTTCCATTTAACAGAACAACAGAGACAACCCTGAGCCAGATCTCACACCTCCGAGAGGTTCTGGTAACGCGCTGAAGCTGCAGTGGCCCTGCTGCACAAACTGCAAATGGGGAAAACCTACAATATGCTGCAGGTCGAGGTTTCTCTTTTTTCCACTTCGTGTTTCAGCTTGACTTCAATGTAGTAAGCTGCTAAAATGTAAATATACTGGTGAAGGTACTTGCATCTTTAGCAGAAAGGCAACACTCCTCCATGCGTGTGGGGTGAAACAAAGCCAAGAAATTGCATCATGCTGAATTTCACAAGGAGGGTAGCTGTACAGGTCAGCCTGGGTGGTTCAGTGATGAGACTAGGGTTTGTGGACTGCCTTTCTTAAAACAGTTAAGCTCTTACCACAAGAGTAAAAGAATTGCTGAAAGACTGGATTTCTCATCTACAGTACTTGTTTTGCTAGAAAAGGAGCATCCAGACAGAAATTGCAGTCAACCATGTGAAATGTATCTTGCACAGTGTCAGTGTTCTTACTTCACACCACCTTAGCGTTTCAGCTTTGCAATTCCTTATGGACACTTCCAGTCACTGTGACTTGCTGGTAACTTTGTAGAAAGTGAAATAACACCCAGGTGCCCTCCTTCCAGTTCAGGGCAAATAAATAAATGAAACTGTAAAGGACTCCTACTTAAATAACATATTAGGACCAACTTCAATTCAAGAAAGCCCAAGAATGTAGGGCAAGGGCAAAAATGTAAATTGTTCCATTGTGTGTAACTTTTGCATCAGATATGAATCACGCAGGGATGGAAGACCTTTGCAGTACTATTTGGCAACTTGTAAGGCCAAGTATTCTCTGCTTTTTGCTGGGCTATTCACTTTAGTAAATGGCTTTAGGGAGACAGTGCTATAATTCAGACGTTCAGTTATTGCCATATTCRAAAGTTGGTCATTATAAGTCTTGTTTTAAAACTTGTTGATTGATGAGACTAATTTTTGAGAGACATTTTCAACTTCCAGTTCAAAATACCCTATGTTCAGCTTAGTTTTCAACCAACTGTAGCTGTTCTCTCATTTTTTTTCAGCTTATCACAGGTCAGGAACTCAAAGGGTTGAGGTTGCATAAAACTCCTGCTCATTGCTCTTAGCTCTGCTTTGTCTTTGTGGGAATTGTCTGCTTCTATAGCACCTTCTATTTCATTACTTTTTTAAAGTTTGGTTTACTAACCTGCTCCTGGAACAGATACATGCACCAAAGCTACTTTTTAATTAGATCCGTGGTCCATCCGGTGTGTATGTGCTAACATCTTGGCTGTACAATGTGCTTCCAATGAAAAGGAACAGCCTGTCATAGAGTCTGGTAACCCTGAGGTCAGTTTTGAGCCCCAAATTGCTTTTGATTACAACTTTAGTATGTGTCTCAAAAAAATAAAATAAAATTCAGCAAGCACTAGCGGTCCTCACGTGGTGCTGCTGAGTTACACACTCAAGTGACATCTCTGCTAGATTTTAAGGGAATTAACTCTTATTTATAAATTCTTTCCAGATACATTTCTGTACTATTAGTTGTGATTACTCAGAGTTTTGCAACCAGAATGATGGAAAATTCACATATTGTTGCATCACTGCGGATATGTCTGCAGTGGTTTCTACAGGAATGTAGCCTGATTTGTACCGTTACTGTCTGCATTCCTTTTCTGTACTGTATGGTGGGTAAGACTTATTCTTTGTATGTCTGAATACTTGCAGCCTAGATCAGTAGTATCCTGAGGAATGTTCTGGTCTGATTTATTGGCCACATGTGTTATCCGGAAAGCCTCACGACATTGGCAGTCTTCAAGAAACGTGTTAGGACTGTGTAGATGCTAGGTGTTTGCAAACCTCAGTTTAAGTTTTTTAGAATGGTACTTTGCTGACTGTAAGCAAAAAGTAGTTTGTGGATTGATTCAGAAATTATTGGGTGTGGTTCTTCAGGTTTTCTGAACAAGGTCATACTAGATGTTGGGATGGTTGCTGCTACACTTAAAATCAGCTCATCAAAACAGGAAGATTTTTGCCCATATTGTACCAATCAGAGCACTTTAAGATGAAGGATGGTATAGACTGCGTGTTGTGCAGTTTAAGTCATGCAGCATCATACAAAGGCCTGACAGTAATTAGCAAGGGGAAAAAATTGTTACATTCAGGAGGATAAGGCATATATCTGTTTTAATAGATTGATGAACCACTGCCATCTACTGCAATGCTTAGCTCTGCTCTGTTATGCCTTGTATGACTTAGTGTACTAATAACTAGAGCTGAGCAAGTACTAACATAGCTGCTGTCTGTGGGGTTTCTCCCTACCTACGTTTGCAGAATATGGTTTAATGTTATTTTTCTTCAAAATTATTCTTGGTGAATTGATATCCTTTTTTCATTAGATCATTGTGACAATCCATTATTAGAACTCCAGAAACGATGTCCTAGTAAGTCACCAGTGCCGTGTCCCCTTGTTCCTGTGCCCTAGATAGGGACACCAACTTAAGTCAGTGGGGGAAACCTTGACTTCACTCGATGAGGACTGATCCTTCAGACTCTGGGTGGCAACATGAACAGCTGAAAAGCTAAACTTAATGGGATACTCATAAGGAAATCAAAGATTCAAAACTTGTTCTCTGATGTTTAAAAGCACTTCTCTGTGAACTTTCTTTGTAACAGAATACAATCAAGTGTTGACAGAAGCATGATTGTCAGGCTCACGGTCAAAATTAGATCAAACCTCTTCTTCCAGTCTGCAGAACTCATTTTCTCCAGACTGCTCTTCCAAAGCTGCTTAATAGCATCTAGGCCAAGTAGCAGCCTGGTTTTACAGAAAAGAGCTTGAAGCATGAAGATTAGAGTATTACAGTGAAGCTCTGCGAGGCCACTGGCACTGCATAGCTGGCCGGCGTTGAGCTGTAAGGGGCGGAGGGTGGTCACAGATTTGTTCCAGTCATCCTGCCCTCCCACTAAGGACTTGGTATTCTCTGAAGAGCCCTAATTCGGTTCATTTCTAGAGAGCTGGGGAATGGGGAAGGAGAGAGTAATAAATGATCCCTTGAAGACAACAGTCAGTAATACATGCCACGTGAGGACATAGACAGCCTATTTAACTGCTTCCTGCCGAAGATTCATTTGTAAGAGCTTGTGAGAGCACTCGAGCAGGAAGCTGCAGCTTCACCGACCGGTTTCGCTATCAGTGTTATATCTGTGGTCATTCCCCCTACAGCTTGCGGCTAGCTTCTGGTTAGCAGAGAAAGACACTTCGAGCTGAGCTGGCATCAGTTCCCACCTACTTAATCAGTTAAGTTGTGAGTTGTGTGGTTAGCTCAAGTCCCCTGGTTGTCTTGTGGATTGCCAGTGACAGGAAGGTAGAGATGCATTGAGTGGTTCAGACAGGAATAGCTTGGTTATCTGATGGTCACCCCAGAGACTGATAAAATTATGTGAGCTCTTTTCTGAGAAGACATCAAAACAGCAGAAACTGCTGTCTGTAACCACCTGAAGAGTTTACAACGTCAAGGGAAATTTTGCTTATCTTAAAAGCCTCAAAACTGTTAGCCTGTCTTCACCACTGCAGACCACAGCACTGCCTTAGACTCTCAGTGCACAGAATAAAGTTAACTGTGGGCATGCAAAGCAGTAAAATCTTATCAAAGATGTTATAGCTCAGATCTTGAAAAATTACTTTGGTGCATCAAGTTGGGAGGTGATCAACTTGAAATGTTGTCAGAGGACCCTCTCTTTTCAGGGGGAGCATGCTCTGTGTTTTCTGAAAACTCTGCCTCGTCGAGGCTCTCAGATTGAACGGTCAGGAGTTTAGGCATGCAAAATGATGAGTCGTTTTTCAGTGTAGCTTGTCCAGTGAGCCTGGTCTAATCTGAAGCCAAAACGATGGTAACTGTGGCATGGGCTTGCAAAGGTTAAATTAGAGATGATGGTCATATCCTCAGGACCACTTAGGGCACCTGATTTGTTTTCTTCATRTATTTGCTGAGCAAACCTCCGGATCAGAATGGACAAGCTTGAAAGAGCAACTTTGGGCAAGTGAGCTTTTAACTGCAAACTTTAAGGAGAAACCTTCAGCAAGTTGCTCCAAGTCTCAGTGCCTGAGTTTCTCCATCTTTAAAAAGGAGTACTGGTACTTGTCGTGCCTTGAGATATGCTCATGGAAAGCGTTCTACTCAGTATTTACCAAAACGTGTGGTCATTTTGAACAGGAGGTCTCCCTAAGTTTTGCCTCTTTTGGGGGAAAGACATTTGACCCAGAACAGACAGCTCTGTGCTGCTTGTCCCCACGTCCCTGTGTGATAGCCCCTCTCCAGAGCCGGGACCCTCTGCTTCTCCGTCCCCCCAGCACATCCTGCAGGCCAGCTCCCCACGCTCTGCTGCACAGGTCCTGGCACTGACCGACGGCCCTCAGGAGGCGTTCCTGGAAACCAGGACTCACCTCGTACCTGAGTCAGTGCGTTGTCCCAACTTCACGGTGGCTTCACACAGTCAGATCTGAGATGTGCGACTGTAAGGATTGCAATAATGAAATACTGTTTGTCTATTGGTTTTCTTCAGCTTTTTAAATAAAGTGTACATGTTTGTAAGGGCATGTGTCTATGTGAGAGGCATGTAAGATGCTTTTGTCTGCTTCGATTGCGTGGCTCAGACTCTTTCAGTGACAACCATAACAATCAGTGCATTTTTGACTCAAAGCTATTTCCTTTCCTGGTGCAGATTACGTCTGGTATGCATAACGTGTTAATTTAACAAAGCAGTTCTTTTGATGCAGCTTTAATTTTTTAACAACAGCTTGGAGGCAATGATGTACAGATTATATAGTGTCAGTTTCCCAATTAAAGTTTTACAGGAAAATACTCTGTTTTTTGCTTTAAGCCTGTGTTGAATACTTCCTTCCGGCACTTGTGCAAATGAAAACTGTGCTACTGCAAAGCAGCCATTTGAAACCTTGAAATATTTATTGTGGCTGCATTGAATACTGAAGCAGGAGTCTTCCTGTAGGCTTGTTGATGTCTGTCGTATGAATATATCTTGTAATTAAATGTTTGGAAGCTGTGTGTGTGTATGTGTGTGGTTGGTTTCTTGTGTTTTGGGTTTTTGCAGGTTTTGTTGTTGAGCTATTTTTCTTGAGAAAAGGATTTAACATGTTCCTGTTTAGAGTTCCTATGAACTCTTATCCAAAGCTCCGAGTTGGACCTCTGTGGACATTGCGTGGTGACTGAGGACTGGAGTATCAGATAGCTGATTTGGATTACCCTGGAGCCTGCGGTAGGAGTGCTTCTGCCCCAGATTTCCAAAGCGGCATGGCAGGATGAAGATCTTTGCAATTGCATCTAAATCTGTCCATTAATGGGTTTCCGAAAGAGAGGGAAAGTACAGCTGCTTTTACTGGCTAGTGAAAATAATCTCTGAAACTGCAGTGACCCAGCAGCATGCGCTTGGGGCGGGCGGCTTCCTTGCCTTTCCCAATGTGCTGAAATTCTGAAATACTCTCTCCTGCTGAAGTGCCAAGGAAGCCACCTGGCCCACTTTGAAACCAAATGCTGCAGTCTCATGTGTTTATCACTTCTTTTTGTCTTTCGTTTTGTTTCTTTTTTAATTTCCAACAACTCTCTTTGGATTAGTCCCACTGTTTGATAATTATGACTTTTTCTATTTACATCTTTTTCTCAAGCTTGGCTGCATTATTTTTGGGTAGCTATTTAAGACTTTTGTATTTTTTTAAACATTGTGTCCTTATTTGCATATTTTTATTTCAGAACAAACAAACAACGACATTTCTCACAGTCATGTTTCTTCAAATATTTTTCTCAAAAAATAGGGCTTCTTCAGGCATGCCAGAATCAGCTTCATTATATCCAAATAGATCCTATTTAGAGCATGGGGGGGAATTAAAGGTGCTGTTTCCACAAAGGCTTTATTTGATGCCATGTGAGAAGAAAAGGTGAGAATAGGTTAATATTTCAAGGAAAGTTGGGAGATTACASCAGGTCCCTGGGAGAGTGGCCTCTGTTTGGTGAGAAGCTGGGCAGATGACCTACAAACTTTGCAGACTGTCTACTTCTTTTTTTTTTTAATTCTATGCGTTATTTTCTTCACCAAATGCTGGAGCAGAGGCTGGGGCCCTAGGCAGAAGGACAGTGTGCCTGGGGAGATGCGGTAGGCCTGTAGGGTAAGGGGCAGAGCTGAGAAACCCTTGGTAGACGCTAAATAAGACAAACACGAACCCCTCCTGATGCTGCACTGTGACAGGCTCTTGGTACATATATGAAAAAAATAGGCATTTCTGTGGGAAATAAAAGACAAAATGTTCTTTATCAAAACCCAAAGGAATCRATTCAGCAGGAGTGGTCTGTTTTGGTGACTTTATTTGTTGAATGGCCAATGCTTGATGTAAAGCTAATCGTTGTATCTGAAGGATGCTAGAGCAGGCTGGCAGCGAGTCTCTGTGTCCCCGAGGGGCCTCACGGTGCCTGGTTCCAGCAACAGAAGTGTGGTGTGGTGTGTGTAGTGGCCTGCTGGACCCAGCTCGTCCGGGAACTTGGTAGGTCCTAAGTATCTTGAGTGAGGGGAGGAACAGCAGATCTGGGGATTTGGGACAGTGTTTCTGTGGGCATTTCCTCAGCTCGGTGATGGCTGTGGGGGTGGCAGTGGTGGTATGATAGTTGCCTTTCAGAACTGAGCGCTGAAATCTGAACAGTCTTGCAACTACAATGGAAATCAGTTCCTTAAAACCTTCCAGTAACTCTTGCTCCTCTGAATGGGAATTGTAACAGCGGAAGTTGTTTTAGGCAGCCTAGTTTAAGTGCAGCATACATGTTCATACATGCATGAGCAGCATGAAGAGCGATGCAAATGAACTTTAGATTAATCTGGTCTTTAGGAAGAAGGGATTTGGCGTGTTTTTAACTGAAGTGTACACRTTCAACCCATCCTGTTGGCCCAAAGTATTATGACACATTGTGCATTAGCGCCTAATTCTTTAAAGTTTCCATTCAGGTAGTTGGGTCAGCAATCAAAACGGGCTTGTTGGGAAGATCAAAGCAGAGGGCAAGTTCTCAAAAGAGAAAGAAAAATTAGAAAGGCAGTTTCACATTAATTTTCTTGGTTGCTGCACTGGACAGCCCAGGAAAGCGCGTAGCAGCCGAAGATTGCATGACAGAGTTGAGTAATGTTTAAATGGGCAGAAACAAAGCGGCTCCCTGTTGTGCCCGCCAGCTCTTTGTTGTCGTGGGCCGGGCGGCGCAGATCCGCACCGCTGAGGCGTGCTACGRGGTGTGCAGCGGTTCAGCAGCCGAACAATACCCTTGGCACCTAGCAAACTTATCTAGAGATTTTGGGGGGCTAGGGGAGATTTGGGGTTGTGTGGTTTGGTTTACTAGAGGAGTGAGGTGTGAAAGAGCGAGCCCCAGTAAGACTAGTTTCTGCTTCATGTTACGGATGTTTTATATTTGATCTGATCAAACCCTTATCTCTGACCCGTCTTTACCTTGAGCAAACATCCTTGTGCGTATTCTGTTCAGGCAGCTCTTCACCTCGTTGGCCTTGGACAATGAGTGGGAGAACAGTAGGGTTTTCTTCATCTCTGTCACTGACAGCACTAGAAAGTTATGGGAATCCTAAGAAAGYTCAATACATGGAGGGAATGGGCCTTCACAGGCTAAGCAGGACCACGGTGTGGCTGATGCTTGCAGCTTTTCACTGATTCTGGTGTTTTTCACTCACCATATCTTCTCAAGTTGATTGATTTTTGTCAGAATTTACTTTAAAATAAATGAGTTGTCATCAGTGGCTGTGAGACCTATACATATAATTGAAAATAAACTAATGATTGTTTGATGGAGACCTCATGACTTGGGCTTTTTAGACATCCATATGTATGTATGTTAGTATGAACACTAACAATGAAAGCAAAGTCTAATATTTTTTTCAGCCAAAGTGTACTTTCAGTGTCTGTGCAAACTTTGTCCGCATACCTCAGTGTGCTTTCTGCCTTTGAGGAGAACCGATATTGTGTTGGTGTCGATGCCTGTTGGATTTTGTTGAAGTGGTATTTTTGTGACACCCCAGTGCTGTGAGAGTTGTAAATGATCCTGTGACTCACATAGACTTTATAATTGGGTTGGAAAAATTGCTTTCGAGTGAAACTCAGCCTGAAAGTTCCCGTGTTCATTAGTCACTGAAGTGACCAATAGTAATACGAGTTGCAGTTTATTTTGCAATATGTACTTTTCTGGTTGCTTGCACAAATGTAGTACACAAGTTGCTTTTACATTAATCTTTAAAGTTAGTCTTGAACGCTTGTAATTTTGGCATCCTGAATGTTAACCAACAAAGGAAGCATGGTTTTGTGTTCAAAGCGCAGGACRAGGAGACAGGAGGTCTGTGTTGTATTCCCAGCTCTGCGATAATCTCACTCGACGATCTCGGGCATGTTGTTTTCTGTGCSTTGGTTAACTCATGCGTGGGGCGGGGAGACCTGCAGGCTGTATCGACAGACCTAGTTATGTTAAGGTTTTAATGGTCTATGCGATCTGCCCATGAAAAACTGTACCAGTGTTCAGAGTGCAGGAATCTGTGGATTTAAGTTACCCCAGCAGTTATAACTGGTATTGCTTGCACTGTTACCCAGGSCTGGCATCTCCAGTGAGCATTTTCATCTTCTTCATTATTTTTCCCTCGTCGTATTTTAATGCTGTGCATATAGGGTTGGTGGATTTCAAGATCAGTAAAAGCACAGGCGGCGGTTTATGCTTAAATCCTGCCCGTTCTTCTTGGGTATCCTAATGCATAAGATCACCTATTGCCTGGAAGTTTCTGCAGAACCTAGACATGTTGTGTAAAGGACGGCCTCTTATTAACTCTGGATTTCCCTGGTTTCTTTGCTTTCTCAGGTTTGATTTAGACCGCTTGATGTTATTTCAGAGTAGGCTTTTTGATGGTTTAAAATGATAATAGCCTGTGTCATCTGCCCTTTAGAGGGAAGGGTTATGCCTCGTCCTTTCTTCCCCGGCTCTCCCTCCCGAACGCATCCCACAATGCACCCGCGCCGCTCGCAGGTGTTCCCGCGGATCTGCCCTCTCGCATGCACCGCAAATTAGTAACAGAAGCTAATGGCCCAGCATGCGGCCATCAAAGGGCTGACAATTCCAGCCTTTCCAAAGGGCCCTTTATGTCAAAACCCCCCATGAGACCTGTCCGGCTGAAAAGACTATTTGTCTGTCCCTGTGTGCGGGCCCGCCGCAGCAACGCGGCCCGCTGCTGGCCTCACGCTGCGCCCCTGACTGTTGCTGCTAGCAACAGATAAAAATCACTGTTAACCGCAGCGGGGCCCACAACACATCAATCATGTGGCCCAGATAAAGGCCTCGGGCCTTTGGCCCCATCCTTCGGTTGTTTCTAAATAATTTCCAGTGGCTGAGCATGCTATGGTGTAGGCTGGGTAATTCAGTCCAGAAAACTTCATTTCACTAAAAATGCTTTGATTTTTTTTTCCCCCTTCTTAAAGACTGTTTTTGTTCAAATAGATGTTTGTTTCGAAAGGGGGAATTTAACTGATGAAAGAGATGCTGTGAAAGTTCAGAGCGAGAATAATAAATAAAACTGCATGGTTAAATGTAAAGCACAGCTAAACGGGCAGCAAAAAGAATTAGTGTTTGCTAGAAGAAACAAAACAACTTCAGACTTTATGGGGAACCTCTCTCTCCTTGAGCATCTTTCAGTCTCCTGAATTTATATATATTTAAATACAGATTAATCTTTATATATGGATAACATCATTTCCAACATACCTTTATTAGAGATTTATAGCTGGGTATCAAATTACACTTTTAATACAGCCTAGTTGATTTTTGGTAGCAGCAAATCATATTTGTAACTCTGAATAACTAAACAAATTTGACAGTAGGAAATTTTCTCCTTGACACAGCTAATTCTTCATCCTGTCGTAATGTTCTGCAGTAAAGCCATAAGAAACCGTGATGCTTAGCACTTGACAGGCATAGGTTTTGTTCATACCGCTTAGCAATCCTTCAGAGAAGAGACCATTACACATATAAATTGAGGGACATCGCAGRCTCAGGAACAGGGAAACGCTATTTCGTTGTCTTGCTGACTTGTGCTGTGCATATAGGTAGGGTGTAGTGGAATAATCCTAAAGGTAACATCAAGTGCTAGGTCACAATTAAAACCTCTGTGGAAACCCTAAAAATGAAATCTCAGTCAGCCTGCCTTTTGCACAGGCATCTTTGCATACTAATTGCATGGGCCCTTTGTATTTATTGTAGGTACTATTTACCGCGAGTTCCCAGTGGGAACCGGACACCTAATTCTCTTATGCTGCTTTTAACCTCCCTGCTTACAAGCCTTGCATTTCAAGGCCCCTCAGCCCGGTTGGTATCTTCTGAGGAGCACTTCCACGTACAGGCTTGGTCCAGTACATACGTGCTGCTGCCGTTCRTATGATGAGGAATTTTGCAAAATTTTATAGTGGGAGCAATATAGCTTGGTTTGATAAGACAGTCAACTTCAATTGCTATGTGGGGGGAAGGCAGGCTGAACAGAGAGCTTCCTCTCTGCACGTGCTGGAGGCACAACAGAGAAACTGGTTTGCTTCACCTTGAGCCTGTGTAATGTTGTTTAGATAAAACTAGGTTTTAAAATAATTTTTGTCTTTGTTCACGACTACAGTTGGAAACTTGCAGTGCAGCTAAGGTTATATCACCCAAATCTGCATTAAGGTGTGTGACTATGTCATGCTGCCACACCTGATGCTCTGTTTTGTATTGCTAGTATTTCCAAGTGTTTAATTCTTGTCTGAATACCAATTTTTACACATGTGGAGAAAGATCTTGCTGCTTTACTCATTTGAAATGCTAAACTTAAATAAAGAGKTAAGATTTGGCCATTTTTAATCCTAAAGAAAACCACGTAAAAATGATTTAAGCACTTAATAATTTTCAGCAATTTAAAAGGAGTCTCTACGTATATATTTGCTACACAGTTTACTGGTAAAATGTGTTATTGCTACCAGCAGACTGGAGGACAGCCAGTTTTTAGCTATCTTTATAAACAAACAAGGGCTGATATTATGGCTTAAATTACCTGAAATTACAACCACGTATGGTTAAGAATGCTATGGTAGCAGCAAACCACTTTGGTTTATCTACAGAAAAATACTGGTTGTCTGAATTTAGGAGTTTGAGCCAAGAGRTACAGTAATTAGTAAGAAGGAGCTAGCATTTGGACTTTAGAAAGGCCTTGGGTTAAAAGATTAAAAGCTTTTAAGAAAAGTAACAATTTGTGAAACAAGACAAAGTTCTGCTGAACTTCTCTGCAGTTTAGACACTTGTGAAAAGGTAGAATACGTGTTGGATGACTTTGTGAAATTTTAACAAAGGAGTTGGTATATTTTCCAGCAGAAAAGAATGTACAAAGGGCCTGTGCTAATCTGGAACATGCAAAAATACAGCAAGACTAGACAGAATTTGAAAAATATTCAGAAGAACTTTACAGAGCTTCCTAACTATGTCTCTAATTAAGTTAAAAGGGACAATCAAAAGAGTTAAATTCTAACCTGACTGGTATTAATGGGAGCTTAGCCTTTCATTGCAGTAGGACAAGACTTCATCCAGAGTACCCTAACAAAGCGCTGAGCTTCTGAAATATTATTTGTTACTTTTATGGAACTTTGTATTTCATACTTCACTGGATGCATATGATACATATGATGAATTTTAGAAGTTTTCTGTTAAAATAAGAGAGACATTAACATGACAGAATATACCTGTGCTACATGTCCTTCAGTATCCTCTGAAAACAAAACAAATTTTAAGATTGATCCTGATAGATTATGAAACAGRTAGCAATAAAAAATTTTTCATCCAGCAAGGTCACTATAAATGCTGGCATCAGATCTTGATGACGTTCCACTACCCAGTTTCCCCTTCTGCTTTAGTTTTTTTGAATCTACTATGTAATGCTGCCTAAGAAATAATGCAGAGAATGACAGAGAAGGGTAGGCTTAAATAACCCTGAGGGTGCTTATCTTCCTTGGCTTTAACTTCATATCCACATTCATTATGTGAATGGGCTAGGGAAACTGTTTCTGTGACAAATTGGAGTGAAGGGTGTGTTGAACAGACTCAGTTCAATTTTAGGTAATGGTATACAATCATCTGTATGACTACGTTCAATGCATGGTGCAGTCCCTCATTTAGAGAAGTTTGAATGCATAAAACCCTATAAGAAACACTGTGATAACTCAGTTTCTTATTCTTAGGAGGAGTTGTAGTGCATAAGATTAGCTCCTCCATTCCCTCCCCTCCCTTCCTTTAATAACACTGGTAGGTCTTCCTTCCATATCTAAATACTGTGTTGCCAGGTTTGAACTTTCAACATAACTGCAGTTGCAAGGAGGATGGGAAGCAAGAGACAGATGCTCAGGCAAGAGATGGACGGGCACATTGACATAGCCATTATTATTCTATGGGAGGCAGGACTGGTTACTCTTCCATTGCACTGCTACGCGCATATATCAGACAAAAGACAGTTTCAATTTGAATGGAAAGATGAGTGGAGTCAGTACTTTGCTGCAAGCTGCGTGATACTTGAGCAGAGCAGCCTCCAGAATCTTAACTAACRTGTTGTCTGATCCTTGCTATAAAGCATGGCTAGTATTTTGCTGAAAAGTTGCTTGTGGAAAATGTGACCTCACTTGTTGCTAACTGTTCTTGTTAATTGACCGCCGTGTTTGCAGGCAGATGCACTGACCTAGAGCTTCCCGCATACTCGTGCAAATCCCTAAGATGGGCTAATTAACTTCTGCATCTTCATTTCCATGGCAAAACCTTCTAAACAGTTATGCAAAAAAAGTGAAAGAAAATATTGGGCCGCAAGAAGCAGGCGACCCAGGTTGCATATAATTTGTGTGTTAAGAAACAGCCCAAGTGATCCTGGATGTATTCCTTCAGTGACAACATTTCTTCAGGCACAACATTTCCTTTTTAATGGGAGATGAGTGCAATAAATAGTAAGGAGTGATCAGGAAGTCAAGACGTTATTTAGGCCTACCAATTTTTAGATGAAGTCATTTTATGGAATTAAGACTCTCAGTTCTTTAGTAATAATGGCATTGTTTCATTTTATTTGCCCTCAGAAAGCTGATATCAATAGTTTTAATGTAGAATGAGCATTAGGTCTTGTTTGGGCCAAATCTTGTAAATAGTTCCTTAGAAGTTGAACAAATTAGTCAAGCAAACAAATGGAATAAATGGTCATCAGACCAGAGGAAGACATCATGGGTTGGTATTGAGAGGCATGCTCCAGGTGCTCGTTGGAGTCAATAGAGACTCTACCTCACAGGGTTTTGGATCACCTCTGAAGTCTGCCACTGTAAACAGTTGTAAGGGGTTGAGCAAATGACATTTCCTCTTCAAATCTAAGCTAATTATGTAAGGCAAATGCTCTGTGATACTGGAAAAAAATGTTTTCTCCTTATGCCTCAATACTACATCATTCCTTGCGATGGAGAAAACTCTTTTTGTAGAACTTGAAAGATATACAAGTTATTCTTGGTCTTCTATGCAAAGTAGACTGTGACTTTTGAACAGCATTGTAAATTAGAAACTGCAACTAATATGCATTGTCATAGTCTATCACCCACAGACCTCTTACAGGTGTCAGTCAAAAGCGTGTGCAGCACGCATCCCATATTAGTTCTGTTTTTCAGGAGGAGCTTTTGGGAAACAGAAAAGGCATCCAAATAGCTGGTCGTATGCAGTAACAAGATGCTTCTTAAGAGCTCCCATCCCCAATTATTAGAAATAAGTTTTTCTTTTTGCCTTTTTATGTTAAAATTATTTTCTGAAACTGTCTCCCTGCCCTCCTCAGGAATCCTCTTGCAGAGCACAGTAACATTACTGGTAACGCTTAGAGAACTGAAGGCTAGTCAAGGCCCATTTGGGACAATCCAAATATAGATCTGAACGTCTGGACTTGTTTCTACTTACCATATGCCAAGAGTGAGAACAGTTCAGGTTCTCCATTCCTCCAGTGAAGGCAGTCATCAGAAATGGACTTTGGTGTCCTCTTGTTTCCTCTTGTGCATTTTGAAAAGGAGTCTAGAACTGGTCCACCTTTGGGATCCCTCTGAAAGCTGCTTCTAGATATCGGCAAAAACTAGAAGCTTCAACCTGTTTTKTAGGCTGGGTGTGATAGATACAGTGTAATCCCTACTGGAGTAATTTTAATCAGAGTGACTAGACAGGGGGAGGTTTGCTCATATATTTATTTATTTTTAATTAGATACAGATCTGCTGGCAAGATTTTCTTCCGTTTGTCAGATTGATGCCTGACTTGACCTAAATGGTTCATAACTGTCATAACTTTCCAGTGTTACTGCCTCAGTTTAATGAGGCCTGCTGGTTATTGTATGCCATGCATTACCTTATTGATCGACATCCTACTCAGTATTTCTAATTATACAAGAGGATGAAACTATATTATTGTACCTGGCATCTTTCCAGTATGGGTGTGCTAACTTTGCAGCCTCTCTTGCAGTTTCTTTGAACGTGGTGTTGATCCCACCACTTTGTGTGCTTAAGTTATTGCTAAATTGCAGTGTTTTGAAGCCACAGTAATGTTGCTTAAAGAACTCTTCTCATAAAACAGCTCATTAATATGTGCACTGTTCAGGGTTTGCCAAAAGTTTTGTGGTCTGTCTTGCCTCCTCCACTCTTCACTCCTCTCCGCCATGAAAATGTCTGCAAGAAAGTGTGGGCAAAATTGATTCCCCTGTGGCTATTTCAAACTACACAGTTCGGGCTCATCCTTTGATCCCTCCTCATGACTTTATTTCATTATCCTTTAAGTATAAGGAGGAAAGTTAATGACATCATAAAAACTAGAACTCTATAAAAGATGTTTCTGCTGATTTACTGCCAATGTACTAGCAGCATGTCATATAACTGCCCATTAAAGATGGTGAGTTGCTCTCCTGCCTGCAGCTTTCCTTATCTCCAGCCCTTTTATTTATGAGGAGATTACAGGGATTGGGTGTGTACTGTAAAACATAAAACTTATTTTTATCATGCATATAATTAACCCTTTAATTATGGAATTTAGATGCATCTATCCTCATTTTTTTTTAAAGAAGTATAATTAAATATTCCTGTTTGTCTTCAAAGGGCTTAATGTATTATTGAGAGAATACAGTTCATGATATCTGGTTATAATATGTCTCTTTGTCCCTCTTGAAGCATTACCTAAAGCATTGTAATCAGTGAAGAGTCTGAGAGAGATAATAGAAGCTTCCTTACTTAGATAAACAAAATCAAATTTTTCCTATGCAAGGAAGTTGAATTTGGCTTATAAAAGCTCTGATCATCTTGCTTGCCTTCTTCCTAAACTTCCAGCTCTTAAGTCCTTTCTCCATCTCCTTAAGATACATAGTCAACTTGATAAGTCATTATTTGAGCCCATGTTTCCCATCTGTGGCTACTGTCACTCTGAGAAGTGATTTGTCTGATCATTCAACTGAAGGCTCTTGCGTTGTACAGCATAAGATGTGTGCTTACGTAGCACTGTTTCCGTTGACCTCAGTGCCTGCAGTTTTCAAAAAAAGCTTGTCATTTTGGTTACCCATAGCGATTTTGAATGCCTAACACCCCCTCCCTGCCATCTACAAGGGCAGACAGTTTAGGCAAAGCCTTGCTTTTGCAGCGTGAAGAGTTCTGCTCCCCTTTTGGAAATCAGAATGTCTCAGTTTTCAAGAGGAGCTTGTAATTTTGGTTGCCTCTACTTTTAGAGCTCATTTGATTTTTCAGAGCTGGGGTAAAGCTCTTCATATTCTGCAAGCAAGGCTTCCCTGAAATGATCTAGAGTTGTAGGTGGGGGTGGAGGAAAAGTTAGGTATACAAAATAATTAATTGCTTCTGAAAACTCTAGCCAGTGAAATTGCCTGCTTAAATTAGTTATATTCCTTGCGCATCAGGCATCTTCTATTAATAAAATCATAATGGTTTGTTTGCTAGATACTGGCACTGGCTCTTAGTCTTGGGAATGCACTGTGATCAGCGTTATACATTATTAAACACTGTTTGTCTTTTTCTGGCTTTTACCCAGTTAAGTTGTTCTGATTGCATTTTGTTGGTCATGAATTCCTGACAAAGAATTAGATCTTCCTCAAATGAAAAGCAAGAACAAAGCTTTCCATTCTTACCATGGTTGGCTCTATTACCCAGGTTTTATATGAATACTTGTGTAGTTCTTGAGGATGTCTAAGAACATTTAATAGCAGTTTTACTAGGGTTTTTCCTTAGGTGTACTATGAGTTTAGGATTTGTGTGTGCAGTGCAGTAGGATGTCCTAGGGAGACAATAGCAAGAGGCACACGATGCTGACTGCATGTTTGTCGCTTGTCTCAACCATGAAAATCTCTCTGATGTTTTCAATGGTTTTGAGCTGGTTTCCGCCCCCTCTTTCCAGGAAAGAGAGGCAAATACGTATGATTGCAAAAGCTTGTTTTTACTTGTGTGAGTGTTGGAATAGGAGAAGTTCCAAATGAGGAAGTCATAAAGAAAAATAATAAAGGAAGGAAGCTATGAATTAAACTCACAGTGCTTTGTTGTATGGCTATGATTTATAAAGAGGTATTTGTTTATTTATTTATTTCTTGCAGAAGGAATTCCATCTCTGCATAGAGTAACATGAATAAAAATGGTTTAAAATAGGGTATAACTGTGTTCATACTGGACCCTTGCTGCCTGTGGTCAGCTCACTTTCACTATATTTAAAATACAGTAGATATCTTTAAGCTCATAATAGCACTGATGCTGAAGATACTTAAGTCCATGTGATAGACAATGGTTTTACTCTTGATATATCTCCATTTTATGAGGAATAAAGAATAGTAAGTATCACACTGTTCAGAGAAAAAGATATTGAGACTGAAAGACATTCTTAATTACAAAACTATTTTAATTGATCTGATGGGTTTAAATGATGCAGTGCAACCCTATTGCCTTCAAGGCAAACCTCGGCACTTGTACAACTTTATAATAGGCGGGTGTTCAAATTGAATGGAGACTTCCCAAATCCCTGGATGTCTAAGCCTGAGATTTAGAACCTGTCAAACAGGCAAGGGAAGCCTGCTGCATGAGCTGGTTTTTATACCCTGTTTTTAAGGACAATGATATCTCAGTTCCCTGGTTTAATGAGAAAAAGCCTTCTAAATCATAAAGGTTAGACATTCGAGGTATGATTTGGACCAGGTATTCCAAGAGCTCCCCTCCCCATTGTCCAGAGGTCCAAAGGTCCTCTTCTCACTGAAAACTTAACTAATTAATGAGTAATCAGTTCTCAGCTCTAGGGTATCAATTTGAAGGGAAAATCAATTTTCAAACCTAAATGCCTTACACTTGGACTATTTATATTCTGAAACTACTGTGCATATGTCATAGTCCTATTTGGAGAAGTGTCCAACTCCACTCAAGGGCGGGCAGCCTGAAGAATAAATTAATTCTTATCCATCAGAGAATGAGTATTGCAGAGAAGCTTTGAATATCAGTGTGCTAGTAAGAAGGAAGCTTGTGATTCTTATACCTGAATCAAAATTGGCCAAGTATTTAAAATTCACATTTCATCGCTGCCAGACATTTACCTAGCATGAACATTAATAGGATGAGAGGAGAAAAAATTAGAGGTTAAACAATAATACGAAGTTCTCTGTTTATAATGTGAGAAATCATCAATTAATTCCATACCTGGAATAAAACATGCCCTAAGGCCTACCATCTGCCCACATTTAAACTTGAAGATAATAGATTTGGAAGAGAAGTTTGTAATTATTTGCTAGGTGGTTCTGATTAATTTACAAGGAAAATTGCTAATACCGATAGTGTATTACCCTGGGGCCAAGTGGAAATCACAGTATCGCAAAAAGGGATAACATGTAAATGATGGCTTGTGCATTATCTGCTAGGTTGATTGGACAGTCTGATTATTTTTCTTAAGCCACTAACGGATGCGTATAAGATTAGAGTGTGCTTTGGGCAACATGACTATAATTCTCACCTAACAGGCTGTAGGAAATACGAAGTAAATATACCCCAGCGACATTCTTACGAATTAAAAATGCTAAAGGATGCTAAAGGCTAGATTATGAAATTATAATAGATTTATACCAGCTTGACTGAGATCAGAATCTTGCATTGTAGCACTGAAATACGTTTATGGAGTGTTCTGTACTAGAAACCTTGGAAATTATCATATAGGGAATGTATGCAAGCAGTCTACTCTGGCAAGTGTTCATGTGCATTAAAAAGAGAAAACTGAGAAAACCGTTGTGTGAATCTTGCTTTAAATTCAAGTTGAAATAGACCGTAGTGATCTATGGAGCGGGTGTGGAAGAGGATAATTTATCTGTCACTGTAAAATATTTAGTTGTGGCTATTTACTTGCGTTGCAGAACTTCATCATGGACCTTCACAAGTCTGTGCCCCATTGCAGTTATGGCTGCACAGTTGCATGATTAAAGACTGACCTTTAAAAAGAGTTTAAATTCTGTTGCCAAGATACAGCCGGTAGAGCAAAAAGAACTGGTGATTTACGTAGTCATATAGTAACAGAAGAAAATGGCAGGATTAGATGGAAAATCCATGTCTCCTCGCCTTCTGGCCAGAATCATTCCCACTAGCCTTGCTGCTGCTCTAGTTCTCCTCTGCTCTTATATGATTCACTCGGTGATCTCTAAAGCTGCTTGGAAAATACCACCAGTTTCATGTTTGAAGGGTCCCTAAAGAATTATAGGTTGGTCTTTACGTTTGGGCAAAACCGCATCATCCATTTAAGAAATGAACAGCCACCAAAACAATATCTCCTTCCCTATAATCAAATCCTCTAACTGCATGGGTTTACAAAGAACATAAGAACATATCTCTGCAACTCTTCATCTCCCTGTTGTCTGTCCAAAAAAAAAAAAAAAAAAAAAATCAAATTTCAGCACAGTACTCCATATGAAAACACGAAGAAACATAAACCATTTGTTGCTAGTAAGGTGTTTCTTTTTTGGTTTGTTGGGGTTTTGGGGTTGAGAGTCTTTTGCCTTTTTTTTTTTGGAGGGGGGGTCAGTAGTGGTCTTGCTATTTCTCTTCTCTGATCTTCTTGCTGGCTCACATTTAAATACTGCGGAGATCATTAGCCATGTAAGTTTTAAGCTGACGCCTAACAACTGTATCTTATATATTGTTTCAGAGACTGTAAATTTTCACTTAATGGAAAAGTGAAGGCTTGTATCTATAGCTAAAGGTTTGAGGCTTTATACTGGTATCAAGTAAATAGATCTGAGGTTCGCCTTCATGTGGTAGTTGAACCATTCATTTCTCCTCTCCCTCTCTGTAAAATGATCTGATTTGACGCAGCCAGCGAGACGCCCCCTTTCCGAGTGCGGGATGATTGGACATCGGTCACTGAAATGGTTGCAAGAAGATTCTAATCTTCTCTAGGTTTCCCTTTCAATGTAGTAATGAGACCTCTGCACCATGGCAGGTGAAATCGCAGCTGCCAGACAGGGTGTGCATTAGATTTTGAAATTCTCCTGTTGAAAACCTAATGGTTTTTGTTTTCATTTATACAGAATGTCCTTATATTCTGATATGCAGCACCTTGGTTTTAGTAAATACCAGCCCTTGAGCAGCAGCTCTTAGCATATTCAGTAGAAATAAAATTACTGTGAGCAGTATTTTTGCTGTATTTAGAAATTATCAGCTTTGAAGGTACACAGTAAGAATTTAAGGCTTTGGCGCTCATTCTCAAACTGGCTTCTTGTCCCATGCCATCAAGATCACATGACATTCAAATAAATTAATAAACAAACACACGCAGTGTATTTAACCAACCTACCAATTAATATGGCCTTCAGCCATGGAGCACCTTGCTCATTTTTTACTGTTTATTGTAAATGATCGTGAATGTAAATTCTCATGATTTCCCAGAGGAATCAGGGGATCAGTGTCTTAATATAAAGCCCAAGTMCTTGCACATCGCAATGAGACAATCTCACATAACTGGGGCTGAGCCAGGAGGCGGAGGACGTTGGATCCTTGCATGCAGAAGCTCTTATGCATACCCTTGTGGCTGAAAACTTGCACAGCATCTCCCTCAGTTTCATCAGACCCGATAAGTTATGAATCTTAAGCTCCTGACAGCCTGCTGCGTTCCTACAGGGAGGAGGTATCAGTCATAACAGAGGAAACAACAGATTGGAATAGGTTCTCGTTTTCCATTTCTGTTTCCCCATCTTATGTTTTCTCTCTTACTATTGAACTTTCCCGTACCTCATCCCTTCTGCTGTGATCTCTCCTAGCTGCCACTCAGCTTTAAATATTCTTGATAACTTGCAGTACCGATTTTGTGCATGTGGATCGTTGCCATGCTCCCGTGCAAACTGCGATTGAGCGTCGGAAGCCATCAGCCACACCGTTCTCCCCCAGTGCCGTGAGCCAGAAAGGCTCCGGCGCCCTTGCCTTCCCTCGGCACGGGGCTTCGCCCAGCCGGCACGTCCCCTCGGTAAATACTAGTGGAGCAGGGCCAACGGTGCTGGTGGTAATGCCAGCAGTGACCTGGGAAGGAGTTTATACCAGAGTCAAGTGCTTAATTTAGAGAATACTCAGAAGAGCCTTGGACCATGGGGAGTGTGGCCAGTCGCTGGATGCTGTGCTGTGGCTGGGTCCTCCTACAGGTGGGTCCCCCTGCGGTGCCCTCGCTCGCTCCCGGCTCTGCCATGGGTGAGGTGAAGATTAATTGCATCCGCCTGGCAAGATGCTCTGAAGATGAGTGCGCGTCTCACGTTCTGTATAAACTTTGGCAGTGGGTTTCAGGAACGATTTCCCTTGATTTAATTGTTTAGACAACTGTCTATTTACTGCCGGTATTTAGAGAGCTTTCTTTGAAGCTAAACAGACACATGCTCTTTGTCACTGTCGTAGTGTCAGTAAAGTTAAAGATACTTCATTTCCAACGCTTCCTTTGATTGTCCAAAAGCAGTTCTGGAGAAGCTCAAGAGGGCTACCTGCCAGCTGCCTTGTCTTGCCTGAATCTGCTTAGTTCCTCTTCAGCCCTTAATTTTCAGAAAGAGTTTTATGTGAGCGTAAAATAGATTTCTTTTCCTCGGGTTACTTTTTAATTAATCTCCTATAACTCCTTCAAACTTGTGAGAAAAGAGTTGTTTGATTTCTCTTTATCAGGTAATTTTAATTATTCATACCATTGGCTTCATTAAGTTAAAACACCATAGTGTTATGTGCGAAACAGTGATCTTTGGAACAAGAGAAAAATTACTCTGGTTTCTCTGAAAGCAAAATGGCTAAGATGCCATTCCAAAAGCCGTGTTCCTGTTGATGGCAGTCAGGTGCTATGTTATCCATTCCCTGGCTGTCCTCGATCAGGTCATGCCCACAGTCTTTCCCTCCTCTGGGCTGACCCATGTAAATTGACATTATATTAGTTCCTGCCTCTGGTGCTTTTTCATTTTTGTTCCTTGGCTAGGAGACTAGAACAAAGTATTAATAGGCGCAAAAAGTATACAGTAACGACAGCGTGGAGAGTTAGCTGGGTGGTTCTTGATGTTTATGAATCTTCCCGTGCTCCCCTGAAACGCTGGTCGCCGCAGGACCTTTGCGTTAGCATGGGCTTTAGCAAAATGCTTCTAGCTTTCAAATTCAGGCATCTGTTTCTTAATACCAAAAGCTCGTGTCTTGGTTATGTCTCGCAATGTCAAACCTAAAAATCTAACAAGATCTTAACCTCCTGCCTATTGCAAAATTCATGTTGTTCACTATATTGCAAATTACAATAGGCAAATAAGCTATGCAGGAGCATTGCTCCCGCAACTTCAGTGCTCCTTCAGTTGGATTTATTCAGACACTGCCTGCGGCTTTGGTTATTTTTAAGTTCCTGTTGTTGTTGGTAATTATGTTTATTATGGTAATGTGTAAGGATCCAACTCATATTAAATGCTGAGAGTCCCATGTTGTTCAGGGCTGCGTTCCTCCTCCTGCTCAATACTGCTTAACTTCAGCCACCCGTCATCCTGTCACTTTTCAAACTGGCTGCCAGAATCATTAACGCCTTTTAACAATTGTTTGTATAGGTGCTTCTCACTACGGAGGAACCAGCTTATACTTTTCTCATGCCAGCACACATGGAGCACAGACCTGAATGCTAAAATAATGATGTCAGCCAGGAACCGAATAACTCTGGTCCAAGCCAAATCCAAGTCAGAAGTGATGGTCTAGAGTAATTCTAGGGCGAGCTGCTCCTCCGATGGCAGCAGAGGCACCGGCAGCCCCATGCACCGACTTGGGAATGAGCTTAGCTCCGCTACGGTGCTGCATCAGCAGGTAATGGTCCCATAGTGCAGCTGTATCCTCTCCCAGTTTTTTGTTTAGGCTAAGTAGATTAAAATGTCTTTTTAGAAGTGACGGTGGGAATTTCTGTCTTCAGTAGATTGGCTTTGTCTTTGAGCTAAAATAAAACAGCAAGAGTTGCAAATGACTCTTCAGGCACCGAAGAGGCCTGTTCTGAAGGGCCGCTGGGTACTGCCCCATGAAATCCTAAATCAGGCAGGACAAGAAAATTAGACTACCTAGCTAATTTCACATTTAAAAATATCTATAAACAGGAGCATAAGTGTGTCCAAATCATTCCTTGAAAAGTGTGTTTTGAACTACCGAACATTTCTTTCCTCCCAGAATGACAGTTAAAACATTGCTGTTAAAGCAGTAAACGGAAATTTCAGTTGGTTGTCAAAACAAGCAGCACTCTCCTTCTAAAGAGTATAAGACGCCGAACAATAGGCAGCACCTTTCAAAACTGCATCTTCATTATGCAGTCAGGTTTCTAATGTAATTTTTTCCTCCAAGAATAGTGTATTATTTCTCCATAACGCTTTATAATAAGTGGACATTAAATTAATGCTACATGACAATGGGATTCCTGTGGAGTTATGTACTACCCTGAGATGAATGCCAGAAGAATTTGGTATGATTAAAAGGAGACAGTGAAAGTGGAAGGAGGGGGGAACTAATGGATTACTGCAGCGGCATGAGCTGAGCTGGGAATAACTAGGCTGTTGAAGGGCTGCAAGCCTGAGGGAGGGCTAAGAAAATCCACAAGACCAAACCTGCACTCAAACCATAAATGTTAGGACTTGTTTTCTGGCTCAGGTTGTTGGAAAATTAATATTCTTTTTGTTGCAATCTTATGACTTTAATCATTAAAACACCTTTGTCTTAATTGAGAGCAGGATGCTTGCATGAATTTGGCTTTGTAGATCAGAGACTTGGAAAGTTGTGGCTGAGGGCTGAATTTGGTCCTGTGTGTGTCAGGAAAGGGTCCCCCAACTGTCCCCACCGACACGTATATCAGTTTGCTCCTGGGCACTGGTCTTCAGTGAGCCAGCTGGTTCCCTTCTGGAGGAAATCTGGGCACGGTCAACTGGGCAGTGCCCGCTCGGGCAGATGGTGCTGTGGAAGATCCTATGGATTCCCTAGCAGATCTGTGGCCAGGGCTATGCAACGTGCATAAAACCTTCAATAGCAAGAGATCTGTATTCCTCCCCTTTCTCCTGCCCAGGGTACTGAGTTGCAGCAACCTGATGAAATGCACTTTCAAAATGAAATAAGAACAAGGCAAGAAGAAAGAGCAGCAGCATTTGCTATCTTCTCRAACATGATGGAGATGCTTGGGCTTTGTGGCTGGGGAGAACAGGAGTGCTGCCTCTGAAGGTACCAGGTTTTATCCAAGTGAGGATTCAAGAGCAGCATATCCAGGAACAAATTATTAGATGTCTTACTCATGATTATTATTAACAGTCAGTGGAGGTCAACAGACATTTCTCTTTTCACTACCAAGCAGTAGCAGATAGTTAACAGAGGAAGCATGCTGCTGTAACATCATCCCTGCAGAACAGAGGAGTAGCAGACAGTTTCCTTCCTTCATGGCAAACAGCCAGTAAATGTTCTCTCGGGAGATGCAGCAGTGTCCAGGTGGGAGAGGAAACCTAAGCCAGAGTGGAAACACGCCATACGGATGCCGACTTCTTGGAAGACAGCAGTCAGGCAGGGCTGTGGCCAGCTCTGCCAGTGGTAGGTGCTGATGAATAACTGGGCAGAAGGACGCGAGTGCTACCGTTTCCAAACCCCGAGACATATCCCAGTCTGAAGTAGGAGCCGTTTTTGCGTTGGTGGAGGAAGAGCAGTGTATCCCAGGAAGCATCCTCCTCTGTTTGGTCCTGCTTACGGGCTGCGGTGCCTGCGAGAAAGCTGCGTGCCTCATCCTTTTGGCTGAATAAAGCAAGATGTGAATAGCTCGGTGCAGGGAACCGCGGCCCTGCTTGCCGAAAGGGATGGTGGTTTCTATGCCAGGATCTGTCCCCAGCCCTTACAGGAAGAAACTTCCATCATTCTTCTGGCGATGTCACAGGGCCGTAGCCCGAGGGGGAGGGAAGGAGGAATGGTAACAGGGCTGCAGAGATGTTTTCCTCAGGAATAAATGCGTGATGGAAAAATGTTGAGCGTTATGCCAGTTTTCAGGAAGGAAGGAAGGAAGTCGAGCTGGGCTGGCCCGGGGTAGCTATAGTTTCCTGGATGTGAGCACTCCCGGGGGGAACACGCTTTCCGACGGGGAGGACAGGCACATCTCGCTATCGGATGCCTGCACTGGTACTTGTGCCCATAAAACAGTCTACAGCAAACCCTAAGTGCTATGGGGAAATTGACTCTTATTCCTTTCCTCCTCCTGAGCGGAATTTCTTCACATGTCATCTAGAAGCCAAAAGACACCACTCTCTTCATGTCCTTAGGGAAAAAAATGCAGACAAAACTGAGCCATGTTTTTCAGCTGATTTGCACTGAAAATTGTCCCTGGCTTTTTAATTAATGTGTTTTTGCCTGCCTGATTAGGAGACCTTGTTTGGGCTATGGTTTCCCCTCCCCAGCCTCTTTCCTCTCCTGTAAATAGAAATGTTAGGTTAGGCAAAAGTTTGAGCTTTTACTCTTTTTCTAGGTATTATGCTACCAAAGCTACCTTGGTAAAGACAATGCTATTTAAAGCGTTTATCAGAGTTTGTTCACTAGAGAGAACATTTGAAAAGACAGTCAGAGAGCCGAAGTATTAGAGAAGAACTGAAGGTGAACACCAAAATGTTGGAAGAGTGAGAAACCATAACCTAATAACATAAAATCTATGTCATTGAATTAGATGGTTTTCACCAACATTTTTCTTTTGGAAACTGCTACTTAGCAGATCTGAGTACTGTATATTGCAGCTGACTGGGTCTGAATGTAGTGATAACTCTGGAGCCTAATTACAAAAATTGTCCAGGTTGTTGTGCAGATATGTCACCTTTCTGGAGGTTGAAAGGGTCCCTGCAATTGTGCTGTACTTGATAATAGCTCTCTGCCTCAAACTGAATCCCAAAATTTTGGTTTGGCTTGGAGTAAGCATAAAAATGAGTGTCTTTAAAAAAATAAATGAAAGAAAAGAAAAGTTCATCCTTGTTAGCCAGTGCCATTGGAGGCTGTCAGATCGCCGCGCTAACAGCATGCTCCGTTTCCACAAACCCATCTGGGTTCAGGGGGGCTAATGTGCAAGTCGCAGACGTGGCTGCTGCTTTCCACCTTTTCCTAGAAGAGCTGCAATCTCTTTGTGAGCAGATGTTGCTAAATCAATCTACCCCAAGCCCTTTATAAACTCTTTTCAGGTACCTCATTCTTTTCTCTCCTCCTGCTTAAAAAAATGTATTTCAGAGCATCAAACATCCTCATTCAGCCAAGAAATACTACAGATAATTTAGGTAGCAGCGAATTCTTTCTTCCAGGTGCCTTACAGTTAACGATGCCTGCCAATGGCGTGCTAATGGCAAATAAATACAAAAAATGTGATCGTCTAAAAGTAGGTCTCAGAAAAGGAATCCCATATAGAGAGAGGTAGGGGTACAAAGAGAGGCACATACAAAGAAATGTCGGGAGCTAATTACGCTGTAGAGATGAATCGCACGTGTCATGTGCAGGGTTGCCTTCCTGTGAACCAGAAAATAGAGATTAGTAGCGAGCCTGTCTGGTAAGGCTTGAAGGTCCATTGGGTTGATCAATAACACCAAGTCCTAGGCTTCCTTTCTCAGGATTAAAATAAAAACTACCAGTAGTTGGCAGGCCCACGAGCTGGCGTAGCAGAAGGGGCGGCGTTCTGGACTAGGCTCCTCAGGGACTGTTAAATGCTTTCCAGGACAAGTTAACTATCTTCTCTAGCAAAGTGTTGCTGGACAAATAGTAACAGCAGGAAACATCGCTTGAAAGGGTTTGGATCAGCAGGGTTTTTGTCTTTAACCACATAGTACTAAATGCAACATATTGTGAAGGAAAAACTAGCGGTAGTTAATACCTCCCTGCTAGCAGATATTGGCCATGTAGTCCCGTAAACAGACAGTACACTTCTGTGTAGGGCTGCAAAAAAGAAAAGTTCCTTCCTCCCGGTGTTTTCCTCAGGAAGTACCTTTGCCTTTCATGCTAAATCATGATATTTTTGTTTCACGCTGAAGCGCTGAGCCACGTCTGTGGAATTTTCCAAGCCGTCCTCCTTCCCACTGGAGTTGGCGTGGCCGGCACGAGGCTGGGCACTGAGCCGTGCCTGTGGCTTGCCCCCGCCGCTAGCGGGCCCTGCCGCCAGCTGTGAGCAGGGCACCGCGCGCGCTCAGCTTGCATCCGCTTTTCCATCAAAATACATATGCTTCTTCTGCCAGTGGTTGATTTCCTTCTCTTGTATGCCCCCTTTCGTTGTCTGGCATCCTCATGTCATGGCTTCCATCTTTCCGACTGAGGCTTTCTAGAAAGGTGGTTTTATAAATTAAGATGCTGAATTGGGACTGACGATACGTGGGTTCAATTTCTGGCAGTTCAATGAAATCTTCTGTTTAATTGCAGGCAAGGCAGTTAGCTTCTCTGGCCTCGATCCCCAAGACACTGAGCTAATTAAATCCCATATAGTTATAGATGGTTGTGTATTAGTATGCAATAATATACAATATACTTGTTGTACATTATCCTCCAATAAAACAGGTCGGACTTCCCTACTTGAACAGGTAATATTGGGATAAATCCTTTGTAGATGCTTAGAGAGTATTGAGAACGGGGGCTGTGAAAGGGTGCCGATAGGCGAGCTGGGCAGTAGCGTTGGACGGGGAGCCTGGAGACCCGCGTTGCATTTCTGGATCTGCTGCTGCATTTCTAAGGTGACTTGGTGACCAGATTTTGTAAAACTGAGATTCTGAACTCCTTTATAAAGTGAGGTCTTTGTGTTAGGTTAGGTGATGAACTTCATACCAGTTGCCAATATTATAGTTGATGCTGAAGTGATACAGGACATCATACTTATATGACTCAATAATACTTTCAATTTGTTGCGCAAACTTTGTTACTACATAGCAAATCCTACTCTGGTTTGCTAATTCTCCCTTCGTTCCTGCTAGGAAATATAGGTAAAGTCAATGAAGAAGAGCACAGTTTCTGCCCCCCATACCATCTTCGGGGCTCTGCTCTCTGGTCTGTGACTTGGGAAGGGGAGGTCAGGATGGTTCATTGCCTCTTTCAAACTTTTGGCTTGTAAATTTATGCTTTCTTTCTCTGATTTCATTTGAATTTCGAAAACCAATGGGCCAGGCCTTTAGCTGGAGTAAATTGTCATAGCTCCATTGCTTCAACTGAGTATGTCAGCTTTCTCCAGCGAAAAATCTGTCCCGTAAGCTGAAATGATTAACTTACGAAAACACTTGGTTATCACATTTGTAGTTTTCCATTGTTTTAATGTACTGTGACAGTCTTTAAAAGGATGATAGCTCTTTTGTCAGTTTGATTTTTTTATTTTTGTTCTCTTAAGGAGAGAGATCTGCTAATGTTCTTCTGTGCTCAGAATATTTGTTTGTACTGATAAATACCTTACAAATTCTGGTGAAATCCTAGCTCTATAGAAGTCAAATGGGAGTTTCTCCAGTGTTTTCAGTGGATAGAGACTTTCATCTTTATAAATAACACTTTAAAACTCTATTTACCCATGAATAACAGGGTTATGATTTGTGCTGCACCTGTCTATTACCTGAAAGTGTGGTTGGTATTAATGCACAGTGATGTGGGAATGCTTGTGAATTTTGTTCTTTTGTACAGTAAACCACATCATCAGCTTGCATCAATAGGCTATGTTGTCTTTATTTGACACCGCTTAAGAATCTGGACCAAACCATGAAAATGGATTTGGGAAAATTTCGATGTGACTTAAGCCTACCTCGGTGTCAAGAGAAGTTAGAGTGGCTTGATAAAGACTACTACAAAGCACTATGTAATGCCAGGGAACATGCTGTAAAACTAGACTGTGTCTGCTGTCATCCTGTGCCATCTGCAACTCCAGCCATTTCTCTCCAGAGATGAGTTTGAGTCAGGAGTGACAAAGACAGAATTGGTAATTTTATGCTGGGATTTCTTGTACGCAAGAAAAAAAAGGTTTACCTGTGCTTAGTGCTTGCAGGAAGTAATTATTCTGTTTTTATGCAATATTTTTCCTCATACTGAATGACACAGGACATTTGTCATTTGCCATTTGACCTGGTTTTTATAGTACATACTTAAATGCAGTTTAATTTCATCAAGATTTATTCACAGTAAATTTCCAATTATTACTCACGTCTTAACGGCTTCATCCAGAAAGCTTGAAGCTTTTCCCCAGCATATCATCAGATGTTCTTTAGCACTATAAAATTAGTTAGAAAGTAATTTTCTTAATTTGGTTTCTTGCAACCAAATAAATGAAAATCCATCTCCAGCTGAAGCTGCGGGATTTAGGGTTTTCCTTTATTAAAGAGAAATGATAATCTATAAAGTAGGGATGTGGCTGGGGACGAATATTAACTACTAAAAGGCTTATCTGCCATAATATCTTAGAGATGCTTCGGCAACTAGCAATTCCCTATTGACGTTTTTTATATATTTTGCTTGCAGCAGGAAATAGGACAGCTCTTTAGTATCCTAAGGAAAGAATGGAAGGCCTGGCTAAACCCCGTCTCTTCTGCATGACTCATGATATGCTGGAATAAAAACAGGGAGGACTTCGATTTAAATACAAGTTTGACACCAGTTCAGGAAAGCATTTAAGCATTTGCTTAAGTACATTCTTGTTCAACAAAGCACTTAAAACATGCTTAGCTCCAGGCATTTTCTTTGTCCTGTTAATTTTAATGAAATTTAAGCATGTGCCTAACTTTAAATAGGTGCTTAACAGCTTGACTGAGGAGAGTGCTATGGTTTAGATATGCGACACTGGTGTTCTTCTTTTTCTGGTGAAAAGAGAAACAATAATTCCCCATAGATACTATTACTAAAAGACATTGACACGTGCCATGATTGACTGCAGAGAGAGGGAACAAAATGACATCCCGCAGGTGTTGCTGACAGAAGTTGCAGTGAAATTAGACTCCACCTTTCAATCTGCTTATGAAGATTGCTTGCAGTTTCCATCCTAAGGCGGAAAAACCTGTGACAGAGAGGTAGATATGGTATTAAGCATACACCAGACATACATCTGTGCTGGCAGTAGTTTATCTAAAAATGGGCCATATAAATCCAGTCAGAGGTCCATCCTTTGGCTAGTCCAGGCCAAGACTTTGGGAAACTTTCAGCCATGACAGTAAGTGGTGTAAGGTTTTAGGCAAGGAACTAGAAAGAGCTGTAGAGTTCCTTCTCATTTTCAACATGCGTGTGACTTCCGTTTTTATTCTTTGACAGAGGATATTGGTGGTCACTAGTGTTACTGCAGCTGCAGAGGTGTGAGCTCGCTGCAGCCGTGCCCCAGGTCCGAGGTCCCCTGCAGCCTGGGCGTTTGCTCCGGTTTGTGCAGGGCTCAAGTTCGGACTCGTGGGTTGGCGCCCGGTACTGTGCGGTGGGAGAGGATCCTCCACCGGAGCTCAAGCCCTCTCCTAACGTCAGCATTCACGGCGTTAACCCTCCTCCTATCGCGTAGGGTCCTGTCACTTAGCTCTGTCATCTGCGTGTGTCGGAGTTTCCGTGTTGGGCTGATTGACAGCACTGTGTAGGATGACCTCAAGCTGTTTCCACAAGCGTGGACAATAATAGGGGCACCCAGCAGCCACCGTTAACCGTGCCGGCTCCTTGTCTTCTGTGAAGAAATACATAAAATGTGATAATGAGTAAATGAAGTGTGAAGGCTTTCCTTCCTCTGATTTATGTGCAGAAGTGTTTCTAATTTTCCTGATGTTATCTCCCTTTACAGGATATAATTACCTGATTTACTTGATTGCCTTCTGGGAATATTTTTTATAAATTGACTTAAAATTGTTTATACTGTTGCAAACTGATAATTTCATAAAGTGCCTGCTAATCTGCTTGTTTGTTGTATTTTATTTTGTATTTTTCCTCTTTGCCCTTCATTACTTCCATTCGTAGTTATTATGGGAAGTTGATATCATGCTTTGGACTAGGCTGAAACTGGAATAGCTTGTCAAGACTTTCATGCCTTTGTCTCAACATGTTGCTAAGAATAGACCCCTTTACTTGGCTTTACCAGACAAAACTCAAGCTTTAACTTCTTAAAAACACTGTAGTGCCTTAAGAGGTCTAAAGAGAAGGTCTCTAGATGAAATGTGATGCATATGCTGCCTTGTACTGTTAATTTAATTAGTTGTACCCAAACAGACTTTTGATGAGAAGCCCTCTGGCTTCACCAAACTTCGAATCCTAAAATCTGATTGGGGAATTAAGTGAGAAAGCACATTTCCACTGTTCTTGAAGACACTGGAAGTGAACTTCGGGAGCAACTCTTGGACTTCATTGTATTTCGTGACCAGACAGTAATCCTGGGCTTCTTAATTCCCAAATAGTCGTTACATGGACATATGCTAGCCATTTTATACTTTGAGATACCAAAAAGTAGCGTTTGGGGACAAACATAAGAAAGCRTACTGAAAAGCATCATGTATTGGTTTTGTGTTTCAAGTATTTAACTTTTCTAAATGACGCGTAAGTAGTCCTTGTGGATGCCTCGGAAAGATCTCTGCATTTGCGGAGAGGAAGGCAATTCCCGGAGATATTTTGTGTGCTCTTTATTCCACCGCTGAGAACTCTGCATTTCTCCTTAATATTAATGACGTCTCCCTCTTGCCGTGATAGACTTAGTCATTTGGCTCCGTATTTTATCACCTCCCCACTGACATCTGTTCTGAGTAGTTTTACCTCTTCACCTCTCAAAATATGAACTCTTGCTCCGGTTCTGCTCTTCCGCTCCGTTCCCCGCGTGCGGGTGCCCCGGTGTGCGAGCGCTGGCGTTAAGGGGTGGCGGGGTTGGCGGCCGGCGCTGCTGTCGCCTCTCTCGGGCCGCGCGCTTCCCCGTGGAGAAAGGCGTAGGTGGACGCACCGCAAACCGAACGCAGCTGATTGCGGTGGTGTTTTAGCAGTTTTTAGGGCTTTCGATTTGGGGTTATGAGTTCAGATGTGTCGCGGGGAKCAAAGAGCTCACAGAATTGCGCGGTGGTGCTGAAGAGAGGGATAAATATGATTTTATTTAATAGCTCCTCAAACGTGCTGTTCCCTCTCCTTACCATAGACTGGGTAGGAGGCGAAGGGAGGAAGCCGCTTCCCTCTTCTGCCGCCGCCGCCGTGTTGATCGCTTTTGCGCGTACCCCCCTGCCGGAGGGGCCTTTCAGTTGGGAGCTCCCCGCGCTCGGTGGCGCTTTACCTCCAGCGCTCCCAAAATGGCATCTGGTGCCCGGAGGCCACGTGCTCCTCCCATATAGGCAGTTGTGTGATCTGTAAATAGCTATTAGGCTGGCATGGTCTAAATTAACTGCAAATTGACAACTCAATTGTAAAACAAAAAATGACCTAGTAATTAACAGGATATTTCCATAAAGGCATAATTACCATTTAGCASGGTGCTATTTGTACTTCCCTTTATTCCAATAAACCCTTACTCTTTTTTTTTTTTTTTAACTTTTCTGCCACTGAAAATATTGTTGTTCCAATCTTTATCAATTTTTCAAGCTGTCTTTAGAAAAATAAATGAGTAGTCAGTCTCTGTCCTCCCCTTCCCTCTCCTGTAGGGAGGAGACAAGCGTGTTTGCGTTGAGCATCCTTTCCTTAGCAGGGGTTTTGTTTCTTTGTTTTAACTCGGAGATAGCATCTTAACTCTGCTCGTCAAAGTTAAAGGCCTTCCTGGTTTTGTGCTTGCAATCAATGGCTGCGTTTGGTTCTCCGGCAGCTCTTCCCCACCCCTGGTCCCTCCTCCTCCTCCAGCCTAGTGAAATAATGGCCCTGATGAGCTCTTATCTTTTTGTCACACTCCTGCCAGCAGAGGAGACAAATTGATTTATGTATGTGGCATCCTCCTCCTGATAGTGCCATAATTTACCACTAAATATTGCTTTGACACAATAGTTTTGTAACAAATACATAATGCATATTGCTCTACTTTCCCTCCACCTCAATCGGTTTTTGAATTAATGGAGTGAGACTCCCTCAATTCGGAGGAGTCTCGTGGCCGTCGCCTGCGTGGCGTCTCGCAGCATACCAATCTGCTGCCGCCCCACACTCTCTCTGCTTAGTGTCACCTTGAAATGAAGCTGGCTCCCCCATTAGGGTTTTTTTCCCCTTCCTTGCACTGTCAAATGAGGCGGTTCTTCACTCCTTCGCAAGGAGCGATGCTTTACTCAAAAAGGCCTGACTTGATTTATTAGATAAAGAAATAAATTGTGTAAAAGGCTGGAAGGCTTTGCATGTCCTTGCACGGAGCTGAAGTGTTACATGGGAGCTTGCAATCACGGTTTCATTAAACTGGAGCAACGCACTTGGAAATGCAAAATCCTTTTTGAATAAAAAGGACAGGCTCAATCTGTGGGGCTTGATTGATGCACTGTTTCTGTCTCCCATCGCTGCCACCTAAGAACATACCCTAGGAAGGAGATTCTGCGTCTTCAGTAATTATTCAGGCAAGTGAGCAGTTCAGCACTGAATCGTGGTTTTTTTTTTCTTTTTAACAATCCCATACATAATGATTTTACCACTAAAAGCATCCTCATGTTTTCTCATCACTTGATTTAAGAGCAAAGCAACAGAAGCAAAGGTGAAATGGGAAAGTGGAGATGTTTGGAGCACTTTCAAGATACATGGTATGACAAACTGAGCTTGTTTGAAAAGCGAGAGGGCTTTCTTTTTTGTTTACCCCTTTTGCTGGTGTATATCACACTTAGGTATAGTTTTCCTCAGTTAACCTTGTAAATACTTTAAAAAATGGGGGGAAAGGAATTTCTTTTTCTGTCTGTTTCTGTAAATACTTTGGAGCGCGAGGGAGACCGTCCCCCCACGACAGCATTTGAAACGCGGTTGGTTTGCATTTGTGCAGTGAGCAGCGTGCTCAGGTGTGTGGAAGCCCACGTAGCGTTGCCCTCCGAAGCAGGCTGCAAGCTGCTGGGATTCCGCAGGTCGGCAGGCCTGATCAAAGCCCTGGCGTTTTTATGTTCGCTTTTTTGCTGCGTTGCCCCTTCTCTCTCTTTCTTACTTGCCTTTTCTTCTTTACCAGCCGGGGGTAGACAACCCTGAGACCTCTTTGGTGGCCTTCTCTAAGAACTAGCAGCGGAGGAGAGGTGTGAGAAGTGCGAGGAGCTCACCAAGCCCATGAGCAGCACAGGGCAAGCCTGGCAGGGGATGAGATGTCAAGTTTAAAGCCAGACATTTTGCTTCGGTCACTGAATTCAGGTGTCCTACCCACCTCCCTCATCCCTGCTTACGGTTCAGAGGAACCGTGCACCTGCTTTGTGGCAATTACCCTACACTTACGCACTGCTAATAACGGATGCTTGCTCCCTGCAGGTCTCATATTAATTTTCAATCAAGCTACCCTATTGAAAGAGGAACTTCGGAAATGATTATGGGTTGTACACTCTATCCGGCAAATTGCTACATATTTCTGTCACAGTTTCGGTTGTCAGAGTTACTTCTCAGCCTACGTGCTTCCAAACAGTCCTATCAATTATGTTGCTTTTGAAATTGGAGTGGAAGCACTGTCAGCGTGCTTTGCAGTGGCTTCTCTTTGCTTTTGCAGCTTCCCTGTGTAACCAAACAGGAGAATCTCAGGGGAGTCTGAATCCTAAAAGAGGTATAAATGGAAGGTCTTGTTTTGTATGATATTTTATTTTCTAACTGTAAGAGAGATTATTTACAGGCAGGTCAGATTTAAATTTCCAGTGCTGGTGGAAAATAGAGAAGGAAAAGATGGTTTGTCTGAGTTCACCCCTTTGTAAGTGTAGGATAGTGCCCATCGCGTGTCTGCAGCCTGGCTTCGGATGGCCAGAGCAGCAGCGATCTGTTGTTTCCCTGAGAAGGTGCTGATAGTCACTCTAAATCTTCTTTTATTAAATGAGCCTGCTTATTCCTCCATTATACACGAGCCAAAATAACAGTCTTAATTTTTCTTCTTTTTTGCTGCTTACCCTATTCAATATGCTGTTAGCTGTAGTTATTCTCAGCATTGTTTTAACAACAAAATACTTCCACCCCAGTACTGCATTCTTGCATGGTTATTGCTGTCAAGGCCTTCTTGTTCAGTCCATTTTGCCATAAGTCATGGGTAGATTGCTTCAGTTCCCTAATTATTTTTGCTGTTTGGTTCTTTCCAGCTGAGTAACATCACTGTRATTCAGGAAGGTCCATTGCTGACCACGATCTTTATGTGGTCCCAAAGCTGTTGCACAAAGTGATGGATTCTTCTCTACTCTGTCATGTAGTGCCTGGTCATGCGTCACAGTGATACATCATTGCAGTAACTTTTTTTTTAATCAGTGTATTGAGCAGAAAACTTATAACCCAACCAGCTAGTCTTAACCTAAGACTGATATTAATGCTTGTGATGTGGAAATGGAACACAGCAATGTTGAAGAATTATATGTCAAACAAGTGATTTGTTCCAGATGAGTGAATGAACAGAATTTTGCAGGGCTACCACAGGTGTATACTGAGAACGTAATACTGAATACAAACCCTTCATCATTTTAACCAGCCTCTGCTGCTGTCCATTCCATGCTTTTCTTTTCTCATTTGGGGGGTAGGCCTATGGTGGCGTCTTTGGCTGCTTTGTGCCATTTAATGACTTGTCCCCACAAAATGCCATGTTGTCAGATGCTTGTGCATTTCAGGGATGCAACTTGATAATGATTCCTTCAACAGACCCAAGAGATAGTTATCTCCATCATTAGCCAAGCCATCATTGGCCAAGAAAGTCTTGTTATCTGAGCCCAATAGCATGTATAGATGTGGAGTATTAACACTTCTTTCTAGTTCCTCATTTATAAAATGCAGAAAGAAGTGGTGATGAGAATTATGTGCCGTATTTAACAAAGATAAGACTGTCAAGTACTAGATTACTGCAGYTTTCTTGAATCTCTTTTCTCTTTGAAAATTATTGCATCAATTTACTATAAACATTGTCTAAGTAACCAATATTGAGTCAGCTCCTACCATTCCTCTCTTGTCTGAGAAATCCCTTCTTAAATTGCTCACTAAAATTATAGCATTTAGGGAGAGGGAAATAGCTCATACTCATCAACATTATCTCTTCAATCTTAAGAATACCAGTGTCTTATCACTCAGGCAGTTGTTGAGCAATTCATTTCTCTGCCTCTATACAAGAGGAAACAAAACAGCTGGATGCCTATGAGAAACATTCATTATAATGCCAGAGTAATTAAGAGGTTCTCTTAAATGATAACTTTGCTGAGCTTTCAGATGTTCCTAAAGTAGGATGCCTGCTAAGGTTGCAATGCAGACTATACATTATTGTCAGAGTTGGTTAGTTACTGTCCTACAAATCATTAAAGTTTAGAAAAGGAGGACTGCTGGATGCTACTGGTTTTGTGTGGGTTTAGAAGTACAAMATCATGGACAAGAGCAACAACCATTCAGGATCCTGAAGGGTTGTAAGGCAGTAAGCATTTCGTAGGGTTTTTTTAATTTGTTTTTGGTTTTGCTAGGAGCTGCACTAGTCACAAAAATGCTATAAACCAGTAATTTTAAACATTGTTTTTGACTGTATCACCTCCTGCAGTTCTGTTTTGTGGGTTTAATATCTGGGAAGCACGATCAAGATTTTATTTTGCTACAAGGAAATTTGGGAACTATTGTTTAGTAAGTAAGTGGTTCTAACCTGCAGGATTCCTGCACATGTCTGCAGCTAATCCCTGGTGAAGCTTTTAGTTGAGGTTGTCAGCTAGATCCTTAGTTGTCCCCAGAAGAGGAATGTGGATGGCATTTACTTTTGTCGTTAGAGTTAAGGCTGTATGCATATGCTACTCGCTCTGCTTTCTCCAGTTTTATCAGTTCTTGCAGGTGAAGGGAAGTCTAGAAGATATTTTCCTACCCACCTGGTTATGGTAATTTTGTGCAAAATAGTAATCCAGATTACAAGAATCTGAATGCTCATCAGTATCTTTTAAAAGTACTATCTTCCTGTGAAACCAGCCTTTCCAGTCTCAGGCCATCTCACAATAAATATCTCATTTCTTTGGTATGGGTAAGGTAAATCGGCTTGTTCCTCTCAAGACTGGCCAGAATTTGGCACATGTCAGGAAATACCGTGCCTTCAAAGTATGGACAAACAACAGCTAAAGTATGTGTGCTCTGGTTCATGGCCACCTTAATATTTCCTATCGGGGTACTGACAGTTCAAGTACAATACAGCCAAGTGCACTGTCTAATAAGGTTGTATAATTTTGATATAACAGCCTAGCTCTGTTGTACTATTAAAGCTTTAAAATATTAATGCTCGTTAATGGTGTCACTCAGCCATTTTATATGATTAGTTTTAAGTCTCTCTTGGGTAGGCAAGAAGGGGAATTTTTAATGAAATGTTCCCTGCTCATCTGACCTGCTGTATTACTGCATGAATGCCATTTTTATGAGGCAGGTTTATGACGTTCATTACTCTGCTCCTTGAGCCACTTCATGGCTGCTGTAATTTTTAAAGAAGAGATAAAAATAAGTCAGTTCTTTCTTTGCAGTCAAGAAGCTCTGCATTCTAGCTTTGACCTTTAAGCTGTCATGCATGGATTAATCACATTTCAGCTGGAGATTGTTTTAGACTTAATACTAGCTGCAGACTGATTAGCTTACTTGCCTTACTGGCTACTTCTTAAGGAGGTTTGTCAATGCTTTAGGAAAAAATGACATACTCGAAATAGTTCTCCATTTCTAACCTGCCAGTTTTGTGTATGTATGTGCATTCACATATTGACGTATTTGCACATGTCAGATCTCACTGATATGCATATATTTTGTGTATGGATATATTTTGTGTATGGATATCCTTAATAGCACAGGCAGGGGGGTAAACAAGTTGTAAGGCAGTACAGAAGATAAGTGAGTTGACGGACCAGCATTGGAACAGGAACCAGAATTCCTGACACCCTGTTTGGGCTTTTAACTAAATAAGTTTTCTCATTAAAAAGAAAGTTGCACCAAAACATCAGTGCTTGCACAGCTGCTTGCGGGTAAAATGCTATTGTCTAGATTATCTATCCTGAAAAYGGGGGCAGAGCTGTAGCTGCGGCCAGCAGTTGCATACAGAATTTTGGCAGAACAGTAGCATGGAGCTACTGCTGTTATTAGCAGCTGCATAGGGTTTGTGACCTTTGATTAACAAATCTAGTGGGAACACTACAGTGAAGTTACCCAAGACTGGCAAAGACAGGGTATTTCATGATTCAGTGATCATTTAAAGAAAGTCCTTGAAGCGGAAAAAAGAAAAGGTGATGCCTGCTCCTGAAGCTTCTGGGTGGGAGAGGGAACACTGCCACTGGAAAGTGCAAAGACATAAGGAAAGCCTTGAACATGTTAAGTGAGAAATTAAAAAATCTAGGGAGTCCTTAACTAAACTAAATGGTTGTTTTCCTTTTGCTGTCGGAACATTCTTGTAAGCACTGGAAAGTACGCTTGCTTCCCAAGTCAGATGTTTTGAGGATCTAGGAGAGAAATCCCATTATAAAATCTTCACTTGCATAGTAACAACTCTGGCGTTACACAGAAAGTACAGTTTTTAGCCAATATAAGGTTGCATGTGCCATCTTGTTATAAAGATCCTGTACCTCAGTGTAATGTAACATTTTATTAGCTGACTGGGTAAAGACCGTAACTTAAGTCATCATCAGCTGTTGGGAAAAGACCAAAAGGGTAAAGACACTTGGTGACCCTCCTGCTGCCACTGTGCAAAGAGCAGGGAGCAGGGACCATGGCAAGTGTTCAGATGGAGAACTATGGAAATGAGAATGACAGAAGAGACTAGAGAGTCACAGTGCTCAGTCTGAGTTTCCTGCACACGGGGAGCAACACAACACACTTGCGATGTGCTGTAGTGCGAAATAAATAGTGACTATAGCTTGCCAAACTACAGATAAATGGCTCCCTTTTACTGGCAGTTTTTGGACGATAGAATAAATCATGACAGCAAAGTGGTTTGTGCATTCAGCTAGAAGAACCCTGTGATAAAAATAAAGCTGCATAATACATATTATGTAGATGTACTTTACTGTTTGATACTTGTATATCAACAAAAGGTGAAGATGTTTTATTCCAGCTTCTAAAATTTCTGCTTGTAATTGGCTGGACGTGCTTTTTTCCATGATGCTGTTGCATTCGTGTGACCTTCTTGGAGGTCCTTTCTCCTCCCGCCCCCCCCCCCCCCCCGGCCCCTGCTGCCTCCCTCATGCTGCAGTGAAATGGGGTGGGGGGTGAAGAAATACTACCACAATACAGTAGCTGAAATTTTCTCGAATATCTAAGAACCCTAGTTTTCATTTGTGACAGCCATTTGAGTAATGCTACAGTGTATTATGGCAGCACATAGTATTACTTAGTGAAATATAAAGCTCTAAAAACCACTGTTTTAGAGTACTGGTTGAGAAACATATGTATTATGCGTGCATGCATCTGCTTTTACTGAAGTGACAGGTACTAACTGTGCTGCTCTCCTCTTCCATTCACCTTGTTAATATGATTATCTGACTGTTTCAACAGAGCATAATGTGAAGAATGGATTATATACTGAGCATTCTTAATAAGACATGATAAAAGAGCAATTCATTTACTCCTCCCCGAAGTTTCATGTGAGCTGAGTGAAATTTCTGCTGGTGCTTCTTTTGCAGCAAAAAAAMCCCAGAAAACAAAACCCCAAAATCATCAGTGCTGGGAATAGGTCTCAAGAATCCTATTGTCTTACTTACCCTTACAGGTAACGAGACGAGCTGTGGCTTCAAAGCATGTTACAAGTGTTATCAGATCTATTAGGTTCAAAGAGGGGATGGTAAGATAAGTGGCATTAATCCTGTTTATGGAGTAACTGAGTTATTCGTACATTTGATCCATTATTATGAGAACCAAGGTTAAAACAGGAGACCTGAAATTCCCTTACAGTGGGCCCTTTACCCGAAGGAAGATGTTCAGTAGGACAGGAACAGCCCCGGTGCAGCCGTGGGACAGGGTCAGCGATATGGTGCTTCCCCACTCAGGGCACAGACCAGCCTACCCGTCGCTCTCCCAGGATGAGAATGTTTAACCACATCAGCTCTTGCATTTGAAGCCCTGTCAGCTTAATCCTGACCTTTTCTTTGCTGAAAATGATGGTGCAATGATTTCCTCTAAAAGTTAGCAGCTGTAACTTTATCCTTTTCTCACTTTACCTACCATTGAGATCTCAGTAAAAAGCTCGTTCAGGAAAGGTTATGGAAGAGGTGAAGCAGCCAGACAGTCTTTTATTGGACAAACTGACATAGCTGGAGAAAAGAGACGAGCCCTTCTTTAGGTCTGGAACAGAAGTGTCAGACTTCATACTGAGTGCAGCTTGGGAGCAGGTAAATGGGATGAGCTAATTGCGTTCTTCTAGCACCTCTGGTCTTTTCATTTTAAAAAAGTATAGGGAAGCAAAAGCAAATCCAGTTTAATCCATCATTTGGAAACTCAAGATATAGCATGTTTTTTCTCTTGCTAGGTGGTTAAATGTTCTCATAAACCATTAGATATTTCATACAAACACACAAATGGATGCCACATTTTTCAAAGCTCTCTAAAAACAGCATCAATCTGTGAGGGATCAGCTCTCCACAAAAACAGATTAATTATCTTTGCATGGACAGGGAAGTGGCTTAGTGTTAAGAGTCACAGAAAGTACCTGCTTTGCATTCCGAAATACCTGTTTTCCCACAAAATTTCTCTCCTACCCCACTTCTCCCTGGCCCTGATAGCTACTTCCTCGAGGCCCTTTGCTGTTGCGTGCGATGTGCATTGCAGTACTACACCTGATGCAGGTAACTCTGCATTACAGTGCACTTACAGAGAGAAATATAGATGAATACATAACAGAATACCAATGTAACGTAATTATGAGATCAGCAAAGCTGGATGTGCAAAGTAGTCAGGCACCCCATGCTTCATACATAGGTAGTCTTTATCTACATGTTCACTTCTGGTTTTCCCCAGTTCTGACCACCATAAGATCTTTTCAGTGTGACCTTAGACAACCTACTTGCCATATGTGCCTAGCTACCTCCTCTACAAAATGCAAATACTGTCAGTGTTTGCAAAATGCTTTTTGATTCTCATTGGAGCTATACAAGGGCAGCTTTCTAATTACTTGATGTAACCTCCATGCTTTTATTTGTACATTGTGCTCTTATCATTATATTAAGGCTCCTAAATACCTTGCAGCGCATTGTGTTCCCTCTGCAGGCACCAGAAATGAGTTAGTTCTGTGTGCAAGTAAGAGCCTCCTAAGAGTTAGGCATGCAGCTTTTTGCAATATCATGGGCAACAAAAGAAGAGAGCGATAGTCTTACAGTAGCAAAACACATTTCCAGAAAGACAAACTGGGTAGTGCAGTCCCTCCCTTGTCTGGATCCTGAAGTCACATTTTCCAAAGGACCCTCCCTCCACAAATGAGTTGCCTGTTTGTGCAAGTTACACATACATACATATGTAAAATGATTCTAAAGACAGACTTTGTTCTCTGTCACTTCCCACTTTCTAAACACTGCCTATCATCCCCTTCCTTCAATAAAATAATCCTGGAAGCAGCAACAGAGTAGGCTAATTGTGGTGGCCTTCCCATTGAACTGTATATCATGCAGCTGTCACGAGGAAAGCTATAAATTCCAGCATTTATGTACCTTGAGCTTCCAACTATCTTTAACTTTTATTGAAAAAGACAACATTAAATTACAGAGTCTGAGTAGATCTCCTCCTCTCCTCCATCTGGCAAGAGGCTGCCCTGCATTTCCATGTTGTATGCTGGGGCTGAAACTTGCACGGACCTTTGATGAATTCACAGTTGGTCTCCCAAGGATATGTTTTCTTCCATGATATTAAGCATTTATCATCACTCAGGACCTTCATTTACATCTGCCCTATTGTTGCACTCTGATAAATAAATGCCCCATATCAGTACCTTCCTTCGAAACGCAGGGAGGAAGTGTAGTGCTCTGTTGCAGTAGATGGGCTGTTGCACTACGGCACAAAATGCAGAACTGTTGTCTTTGTTGTGCCGGCACCTATCAGCACACTGCTAATTATCTCTACTTTATTTATACCTCACTTCGTGAAGTTTGGAACACAACCCTTCCATTTTAATTTGAAGCCTAATCTTGAAGCTGAAAGATAAAACCAAAACATTACATTTACATGGAGATATCTGTTAGGAAACAATTTGGGGAACAATTAAGATACAAAAGGAGTGGGGGGAAGTTCTTCATGCAGTATATCTTTAAATATCAGTATATCATATAATTTGTTTCATGTTTACGATAATTTTGGGGGCACTCTGTAGCTGTAACAGGCAGAGAGATGTGGCAACTAGTTAAGTCTCGGTTCATCAGTATTCCACTGAAGCCTGTACTGCTTTTGTCTTTCCTGGCTTTCCTGCTCTGGCCAAACATTGTATATTTTGAATTAAAAAGAACTTCAATGTCTATCTGCCAATGTCTAGAAAGAAATTACCCTCTATGGACCAAATGGCTGGAAAATTGTGTTCTTGCTACTGCCAGTTGTCGTTCACTGAAAGCTTCTCGTAGCCAGGGGCGAAGTGTACTGGAAATCTTTACACCAGTTATTACCCAGGAGTAACTCTCTACTGTATTAATGTCAAGAGAGACTTTGGAACTACTCACAAACTCAGGTGCTTTGTAGGACCGTACCTACAACACAATGTTTAGGGTTCGCCTCTCTGTCCCGTGCCCGGTGCCCTTCCTTGGCAGGCGACGTGCGGCCGTTCTCCCCTGCCTCAGACTGGCCTGGTGATGTTCTTCTACCTGGTGTTTTAATCTGTAATGTAAAAAAAGCAAAGATGTTGCTCTGAGTAAGGTAATGAACTTCATCAGCATTCTGGGAATGTAAAGGTAGTTGAATATACAGAAAAAAGTTTTGCTCGCCCTGGTAGCAATGTGTATGACCTCTCAGCAGAAGGGAAAATGTTGAAACAAGAGGACATACATGCTTTGCATTAATGATATGGTTCTTAATAGTACAATGAGGAAAATGTTATTGAATGTTGTCCCCACAAAAGTAATTACCTACCTGGGATTTCTGCCCTGTCAGGGTCAGCTGAGACTGTCTGCCACCGCCGGCAGTGTCCAAACTGCCTCTTGAAACGTGTTTGCTTCCTAATTGGGAACCGCTAGCTTTTCGGAGTTTGGACAGCAGCAACCTTTGTGTGCTCTTTCTGCTCTCACGTGGACTCATCCAACTTGGCGCCAAGTGGAAAGCTATGCTCTTTACAGTATCGCCGGCTCTCCTTTCGGCTACCAATTTGAGTTAGACTTGATTATGCAAATAACTGCTTCGTAATGGGAGTAACAAATCTCAGTATTGTCTAGCAGGTGTAAGAAATAGCAGTGTAAGCGAACACCAATTTAATGCACCCAAGGATGGATGCCATGTGACTCTGGTGTCGTTTTGGTGAGCTGTGGTCTCTCTTTCATGAGCTCTGCTTCTTTCCACCCCTGCATACAAAGCCTTGCTCATGCTTATCAGTTCGTGCTGCTGGTTGCAAAGGCTCCTGGTTTGATTCCTGGGGTATTGACAGAAAGGGCAGGAAGAGCAGGACTTTGACTTAAAATGGAGGTGGACATCAGTCATGCCTGGGGCATCCAGCCTGCAGCGCTTGCCAATAGAGTGGCGTCTGTCTTTGGTAGCTGTGGGTTCCACAGCTTCAGGAACTGTCTCCTGTAACCACTTAGTTCCTGCTATATTACATTGTTTTGTATTTCAATTGTAGTGTTAAATCAAGTAAATCCTAGTAATTGGCACCGTCGTTGAGCTAGGTGATTGGAGGGCAGCCGCACAGATTAGTAGAGAGTACCGGTCGTGAATGGGTCTTGTTTTATTTTATAATGTAAAATTTTGCACTCCACATGCAAGTGAAGAATTCACCATAGTTGGTTATTAGTAATTATCTTCGCTCAGTACCCTCTGTTCTCCCTAAGCATTATACTGTTGCTTCATAAATTATATTGCACCACTCCGAAAAGTGGATGGGCATTAGAGTCAGAAAATCTTCATTATTTTCTTTCCCTAATGATGTTTTAAATCTTGAAATCCTAAGTTACACCACATCTTTAGCTTATGTTGCTGCTCTCCTGTCATGTATGTTGAAGGCCTTTTATTTATAGGGGTTACAAACAGGTTAACTGACTTGTGTCGTAACAAAAAGTGTCTATTTGTCTTGTAAGTCCTAGATTCTAAAACAGATTCAGTTGTGCTAAATTTGGATTAAGCTGTGGTCTGTTTTCCCTTTAGAACTCTCCCATATGCTAATGCTTATTTTACACTGTAAATATGCAGCGACAGCACTCGTGGGCTTTCTCTTTTTCACACAATATGTTATATTAGATATTTCAGAGTAGAATTCATCATTTCCATTCTGAGCGAGTGGCGTGGTGGTCACTACCGTGCACGGGTGTTGTTCTGGGTGTCGCTGTCGGACGCCAAGGGCAAGTGCTGGTGGGGGCTGGAGGAAGAGGCTATCTGTGGGGGTCTTGGAGGAACAAAGTCATTTCTAGTTTACATTTTCTGACTAGATTTTAAGTGTACCTCAGTGATTACACATTCTCTATTAAAAAAAGGGGAAAAAAAAAAAACACAATAAACCCAGCAGTGTGAAATGAGAGCTTGATCTAGAAAGTCACACCAGGAGGCAGGGAGAGGAGAAAAAGAAGTGGGAACGGCCAATCCGAGCAGTTTGCTGTAGCTTCCCTTTTATTTCCAGTACAACAAGCTGTAGGTCTTCCTTCCAAAGTACTTGTTTAATTACAGCTTCAGGAACATAAAGCCTGTTATTATTTTAATGGAAGGAGCTGAGACTGAAATAAAACTGATCTGGGCCCATGTCTTTTCCTGGCAACTTGTAATTTCATGGATGGAAAAAACACCTGTTCAGTGGGGAATCCTTATCATTATGTTTTAGATTTCCCCATTAATTTATTTTACAGTCTTTAAGCACATATACAGATGGAAAGCAATCACGTTTAAGGCCTCTCATCACTCTCTCCCTAGAATTATAGTCGGAATGTAGCTTCTTCATTAATTTACAGCCGTCGGGTTGGGGATTTACCTGTGCGGCAAAGCGCTGGGGAGCAGGGGACCCAAGGCAAGCTCCAGAGCCACCACTGGGCACGGGATGGGGCTTGTGCGTGCACCTCGGCAGGTTCATATTTTTGTGCTGTAGAAGCAACATAAGACCTGAAAATTAAACTGAAGTGACCAAAGACAGTGTTTGGAGATGAAGGTTGAACCCAGACTGGCTTGGAGTCATTAGCTTGGATCACAAATCACAAAGTTAGAGGAGATGGTCATGGGGTCTACCTGACTCAGGGAACTGCTGACGGGACACCGGCATCCACCCTTCACTGGTCAGCTTCAAATCAGTAGCGGTTAAAAATCATAGCTACCTGAGGACTGTTGAGCATCCGAAATGAAATGCGTTGGGTGATTTCATTGTGGTTTCCAGCAGTCGGGCAGCAGGAGAGGCGGCCCCATGAGACCGGGAGCCGCGAGAGCATCGGCCGGGCAAAGCACGGCCGCAAAGGCTGCGCGAGGGCGGTGCGAGCTTCCTGCGGCACGAGCAAGATGAAAGGTGCTGCGGGTACCGTTGCTCGTGCTGCCCTCACACCTGGCCGTGGCCTTCTCCAAGCCATGTTTGGTAAGGCAGAGGAGGTGGCTTGTCATAGGACAGACTGAAGTGCTGCTATTCCATCAATTTGCTCTTAATAAATATGCATAAAAATTGAAACAAAAAGAGTATCCACACTACCTGACAATCTTTTGACTCTGCACAAAATCCCTGAGAAGGAGGAAAGTAGTACTTTGGGGTGGAGAGCAGGGAGGCTGCTCTTGTTTCACCTTCTCCTCCTTCATTCCTCTTTTAATAAAGAAAATCACTTTTCTTTGTCACCGTTTTAATGATTCCCAGGGCGCTTCGCAGCACAGACATAAATCTGGAAATCAGCTCTCAGAAAGAATGAGAGATTTCTCTTCTCTAAATCACAAAAGTATGCTGTGCTCTTTGTAAATCCCCACAACAATGTAATTGCGGTTCTCCCATCATTATGTGGAATGTTTTTGGTGGCTTGTTTACAAGCTAAATAAATAGCTGTGCAAAACATCTGGAACCACAGTATATCTTAAAAGGCTGCTTTTAATAGAGCTTAGGATCTCAATTATTACTGGTCTTGAGTCTTTCTGTTCTGGTTGGGATATATTAATAGACTGCATGGAAATATTTGCCCGAAATATGATTAAAAGCTCATAATTACTCATGCAGAGAATTACAACAACTAGCGCTTTACAGAATAACTGCATTGATCTTTCTGTGTTGTATGTTTAAAAAAAACAGAAACAAGGCACAACTTCTTTGGGCCTGAATGGTTCTGCTGTCCAGCTGATGTAAGAGTATTGATTTTAGTACAAAATATAAAGCTATTTATTGAAGTTGATTTGGGGGACTGATGGTATGCTCTTGATGTAGTGATTAATGGAAGGGATATACAGGTTATGAGTTAAAAAAATAAAAATAAAAGTACCTACAAGTACTCTTACAAGTACAAGGGGTTAGGGCAGAACCAGGAATATTAGATATATAGAAAAATTTGTCAAGATTTTATAAAGTGCCTGCAGCCAGTAAACTCCTGAGGTCCCAGCAATTTTATCTGATAGGCTTTGTTCTGTGGAACAGTGTCATTCTTTTTTCCCTGCAAATACATTCATAAAGAAGAGGAGCTAAACATTTTAAAACTCAAGCTGTTCCATCTAAATGTAGAAGATCAGTTTTTCTAAAAGTAAATCATTATCATCATCATCATCATCATCATCATCATCTGTGGCAATCAGCTTAGTCTTTCCTGAGGTCTTGGGTGAAGTATCGTGACTACCCATCGGCTGCATTCATCAGCTCAAAGTAATTGAATGTTGCTCAGTACTTTCTTTTCTTGAAGAACCTCATTGCCCTGAGAATATATGGTTAGAAAGATTAAGGACTGATTTCAAACTTTGCACGTTTGTGGTTTTGAACCAAGTGAATTCATATGTGTCCTATCCCCTCATGTTCCTGCAAGCCTAGCAGAACAATTCCATTTAAACTTGGAACAGCACCCTGTTTTTAAGCTAGGTGGGAAAAAATTTAGGTCGTTAAGTATTTTCCTTTGTTCCAGGAGGGAAGAAATGTTAATTTTTCTCAGTCTGTGATTCACTTGATTACCTTCATATGGGTTACACACTGGGTGAACGTTTGGGATAAGTAGGAGACAGGGTTTGGAAAGCAGCGGCTTCTCCAGGCATGCTTGTGCTCCCAGTCACTCTGGAGACCTGGGCCCAGGCTTGGAGATCTGCCTGTGTCGCAGCCTACTTATTCTCAGTAGATCAAAACAATTATCGTTTGAGTTCTCCTACAACATCCAATTTAGGTTTTAGTCCCAGCTCTCATAGAAGGACTTAGTAAATCATGTGAAATACATGATAGTTACTGCAGTGGTAAGTCGTGTTGTCTGGGTCATTGCCCACACGGTAGCTCTTGTGATTTGTATGGAGGTTGTCAGTGTAGCGCTGGGTCTAATACAGGTCTGTGCATGGTTTTCGGATCCAAAAAAGAGTTGTGAATAGGTTGTTCCAGAGCAAAAATTTTCTCCTGTGTTTTGGGAGTGGTCTTATTGATCTAAGGTGACCATTCAAACCCAGCGGCAAACGGATACAAGGACACTGTGAACAACTTTCTAAAGGAAAGGATAGAGCAGTGCTGGGATGGATCACCCAGGGAATTAGAAGGCAGCATTTTCTGTCAGGAGAAAGCAGGTTGTGGCTGATCCTACTTTGAAGAAGAGGGGACTAGATCATCCATCCCTTCCAGGACTGTGGGGCTGTGAATAAGGTGCGGTGGTGAAGTCCTTATGAAAAATGCCAGTTTGACTAGTCAAAACCCAAAGCTAGGTAGTAGAGACTGGAAACTGGTACTTCTCATTGAGTGTTTGTCTCATTCTACTAATTTCCTGAGGCTTTGGGAAGCGTCTGGGAGTCTCAGCTAAGATTTGACAGTTCTCTATTGTACTTGCTCTTTCCTTTTTCTTTTCTTTTTTTTTTTTAATAAGCTTTTTGTCATTGTAAGTGTTTTGGGTTTTCTTTCTCCCCTAATACACAAGGGGATGATGACCTTTGAGAACTAGTGCTACACCAAGCGAGAACCTTTGAGAAGACAGACAAGTCTTCAGAAGATTTTGTATGACTGTGAGCCATTTGCTGGGGGTTACCAAAATGTTTAGAGAGAGAAAAACTGGCAGACTGCTGTTCTTTCACATGCAGGGGAACAGCGTTGACACAGAAACCTTAAGTACTTTTCCCCATCAAGTACTTGGGAGCTGTTGTAGCCTGCTCATGGTCCTGTGAAAAATTAATAAACTGAATAAAAACAAAACAACTGAGATTAATATATGATTAGAACAAGCTTTTGTAGGCTTAGTGCTCGTTATTGTGCTAGTTGTTGAATGCAATGGAAATTACACTGTAAATTTTACATGCAACATTGAGAAAATAATACTAACAGTATGTCTAATGATCTTTTACACTGCAATTAACAGGGAAAGAATGCTTTGGGGAAGGGTTTCCCTTTTAAATGCAACATTTGAGGATGGAGTAAGACTTTGTTTACCAGTCTGGTATTGAAATGATTACTTTTAAAGCGTGACTTGAGCAATCGTGATTGCCTCCTGCGATGAAGGGGGAGAGGGAATGAAATTCCCATTCCTCACGGAGGAAGTTCTCTTTCCCTGTGTTACTTAAAGGATCTGCTGTGTTCGGTCCATTAATCGAGCCCTACTGATTTTCAAAAGTTTTGCTTTTACAGACTTGAGAAGAGCTGCACCAGTTATAAGTTTTATGAGGAAAAATCTGTTATAGAGTAGGCCTGAAAGGAAAAAGAAAACACGTCTGTACGTGCTGTCCAACTGGCACGCTCATCCGCGGTAGTAAAACGTGTAATTTTCAGACACATGGGCCAGGGAAGATCTAGAGCTGGGCTTTTTTTTTTCCCCCCCTCCTCCTTTCAGAAGGCTTTGGAGACTTTTAAAATAAACGGTCGTTCAGGCCAAAAAATAGCCGCTAGAAAGTCATTTCCATGAGGTTCCAGGGGTATGTCGTGCTCGGGTTTACTGGAGCGCTGCGCAAAACGTACACGCCCCAAAAAAGGCGCAGAGGGGATCCACCGTGTCTGCTCTTCCTTCGGCCCCCGCCGTTCTTGGTGCGCCTTCCCAAGTCGGTCATAAAAGGTATCCCAAGGTGGTTGTTAGTGAGCTCCCCTCGTGAGAGATGATTAAAGCCAGATGAGAGAGAGCCCCGAAACACAGTCCCTTTGTTAGAGAAAACAAAGGCCTTGGTAATTGGATTCACATTGAGCGAGGCACTTAAAACAGCAAAGTAACAAGAAAAATCTGCCGGGTTATGTCATAACTGCCAGGGTGGGTGTTTTGTTATTTTAAAAGAGCATGACCGTCTCATTTTTTTACTAGCTTAGTCTGGTATATTGAAGTGGAAGATTTAAAAAAAAATAAAAAATAAAAAAAATCCCCAATTGTAGCATATTTTATACAGCCGACGGAGAGAGCTTGGGACACTGAAAACAATAGGATATGAAGCAGGTCACTGCATCTGTGCAATAGCTATAAAGCAAGGAGCTATTTTTATCCATTTACCAACACTGCAACGCATGAAGGGTGGAATATACCCTCCACGAGCCTCCATGGGGGCAAAGAGTCAGTCCCAGCATATCAGTCATTTGTAAGCCTCATTTGTTTGGCTCATGTAAACTTTTCAGCTCCCAGTTGGCTTATAGAGTCATTTTCCATAGCTCAGGAGCAGGCATGTACCGTTGGGAACTGCTTGTCACCGTCTTCTGCTGTGTTTGGGGAAAAAACCCTAATAAATACCAAATTTAAGGGAGACCTGAGCTGATTTGAGAGTTTACTGCAAAGTTGTTCATCTTCCAGACCTTTTATCATCGATTTTTCTCTGAGCACTAATGGTGCAAAGAACAGCTGAATGTGCCAGGTTATCTGGTCTTCATAAAAGCAGGTTGGTGTTAGTTATGGAGGTGCTAGTGAGATCTTGCAGGAAGGATGTGAAGTGGCTTTCAAGAATTGCTTTTCACTGTGTCATGGCAAACAATTTTAGATTTAATATGCAGATGGCTGCCAAGGAAAACTATCTGGTTTGGCAAGGACAGATTTATTCCATCATAGGCTCCAGAGTAAAAATAAAAACAACTACAAAAAAAAATTCTGCTCAGAAGATCCCAGTGCCTATAAAAGATTATCCTTAAGAAGAGTTAGCAGAGTGTTGAAAAATGTCATGTCTTGTTTTCCATTGAAAGTTGGCTGGCAGTCTTGGACGGAAAGCCCAGAATCACGTAGTTTAACACCTGCAAAGCTCAGCACTTTTCTGCTCAGATTAAAAATTTGTAGTCATCTGCTTTCTTGTAGTTAAGGTGTGTTACACACAGCTCCTGGGAAGAGTGCACATTTGACTACCAGCCTTTTGGTAAGGAGTAATACTCATTCCTCACTTTGGTCATGGTACAGATTTTTTTTATTAAAATATTTAAAAGCCCTCTAGGGAATTAAGGCACCCCATTTCCATTAGGTTGAACTAAGCATCCAGATCTCATGGGTAGCTTTGTAAAAACACAGTATTCATGTCTCAATTAATGTGCTGGTGGGTCGGAGGAGCAGGCCCGAACTATGATGATGGCCCCAGCRAGACTTGTAACTCCCAAGCCCCAAGGGAAGGCACCACGTTGAGCATGTAGCCAAGCTTGTTCCCCTTCTCTGGGGYGCTCTGGCTTTCCCTCCTCGGCAGCTGGGCCCCTTCTCTCTGCTCTGGCTGCTTCACCGTCACTGCTGTTCAGATCCAGCTTCTTCTGAAGGTCTATCAGCAGGAGCCTGTACCCATGCTGGGCTCTCTCGGTTCTCCTTCAGCCTCTGGGTTTAAGCTCCCAGGAAACAAAGAGAGAAAGTCTCTTCATAAGGCTAAAGAGCTKCTCTTTCCTCCATTTAGATGGGAAAGGACCAAAGCAATTTAGTTCTTCTCTCCCTGCCCTTGCTGACTTCAGGGAACAGAGGAAGAAAACTAGCAGATCAGTTTGGCAGAGTTGTTCCAGGATTTAGAGCCTAAAGCCGTGTCTCATTTATGTAAGGCCCTCTTATGYGCTGTTGATAATCCCTGAACTGTTTCTTCTGGGATGTACAAACCTAAGTCATTGAGTGTGAACTAGGGAAAAAAAACAAACTAGATTGGCGTCAATTCTGCTGGGGACGTGAACTGGAGCTGCTGTACCCCACCAGGGCACGCAGGTATTTCCCGCCTGCACACGTGATACCGTCACGCCTCTGCTCTGGGTCCACATGAAGCTGTACGTAGCGTGATTTCCCAATCCRGTTCTGAAGGGGACAGTTGTGAATATGAGCCTGAAGTCCAAACTGGGCCCTTGTATCTTATGTCTTAATRGGGTTAGCATGATAGAAATGAACCCCAAATTGTAAATCAATTTGGTAATTGCTTAAAATGGGCTGGGAATAGGAGTTGAAACCCACTTCTGCAAAGGCTGCAAATGACGGCGTTGCACAAGTGCTGGCATTTGGGGAGCACCTGGCTGGCAGGGGAGCATGGAGAATTCGGAGGGCTCCCRTCTCTGAGAGGCGGTGGAAGGGTAGGGACTTGTGCCAGACCTTCGGGCAGCCTTTACAGGCTCGTCCCCTGTGATTCAGGCATGTCAGGTAACCCCTTGGTATGTTGAAAGCGTAGAAGGCATGACACATTTCCATACCAGCACCAATTAGAAATACCAGKAGCAGGATAATAGGTATTTCAGCATCTAGAGCTGTTATGGTGGGGGGAGCAGTGCTTTTTCATTGCTGCAAAACACATTCCACATTTGTCTCCAGTCTGGCTTATTGCTCGCAGAAACCTGAACTGCCTGTAATGCACCAGATGTGCAAAAAGAGCAGCCGTTCCTCTTGCTATCATAGGCAGCCACACTTACAACAACAGCGACTTGTGCTTTGATTGCTTGTCTAAAACTAAAATTCAATTATGCAGTGCAGGCAGGCTTCGCTGTGACACAGAGGGTTAGAAATTAATGTTAACACTGTTTCTGGTTAAGACTTTTTGTGTTGATAAATAATTCATAAGGCAGTTAGCTCTTTGAGTCTGACAACACAAGAATATATTAATACAGTAGACTCAGCTAAAGGTCAGCCCTGAACAGTGAAGCATCTGAGCCATCTTTTATTCATTTTCTGACACAGACTCATTAATTATTACCGCATTTGAAGGTCTGCACGGGAAAAGTGCTAATGAGAAAAAGGATATTGGGTTTGATATCTGACGCTCACTCTTTGAAATGACTTTAGATTAAAAAAAGAGAGAGAGAGGAGAGAACAATACAAAACAGGCCAGGTAAGACCTTTTCTTAATAAAAACTAAAATAAAAAATGAAAGACCAGGATAGAAACAGATGCTGTTGGGTTGCCGGTTTGAGTGGCTGATGGGTGAGTAAGGCTTGATGAAGTTTCTAAGAAAACATTAGTATAGACGTGACTAGAAGACCTCCCTTTTTAAGTGAGATGTCGTCTCTTTGACTCTTGCTTGTTGCCTTTGGGTTTATTTTCCACATTTTTTGTCTTGCTGGACATTTATCTTTGTACACTCTGTTTACAAACTACAGGTGAGGATTGCTGTGGCTTTGTGCTATTGTCCTCTGCTGTTTTTCCATGCCTTTTCCGTACCATGCTGTTTCTAAGTGCCTTGCRAAAACTACCTTCATACACTCATCCATGCGACCGCCTGTCCTAGGAGACTGTTACTTGCTTTTTTAGCCTGGCTTCCTAAGAAAACTAGATTTATGCAATCACGTGTCCTCACGTATCTGTCTGTGCATCCCCCATTCTAATCATTTTTAAGCCCATTAGCAAGTTGGTCCATCAAATTTGATGGAACAATAAACATCTCAAAAACAGTAAATTGTTGCAGTATTTGTGTAGAAAAAGAAAAGAGCTCATCTTCAGTATTCCCACTAGGGAAAAGGTTGAAGCTTAAGCTTATGCCTTATTAGATATCAGGGAATTCGCACAAGAACAAACTCAAAGCACAGACCAAAGGAAATGGGGCCTCATTAGCTCTTCTGCTTGTGGAAATATTCTTAAGCTATGGGGCATGAGTTGTTTATCCATAAGACAAATGAGATAGCCTCATTCTTTTGAATTCATTAACACAGGTGTGTCTTTATTAACAAATGTGCAGGAGGCAGATCTTCAGTGACTGCTATAAATTGGTGCAGTTCATGGAATTCAGTGGGACTGTGATGGCGCCAGCTCGAGGGTTTGATGAGTGTCTGTATGCAGCTTGAAAAAATATGTATTTCCAGCTCTTTGGCCTACAAATAATGGCTTTTTTTTAACACCAGGTTAAAGTCAGGCCACCAACACACCTAATAATCTTTAGTGCTTACTGCATGCTTTCCCTGGAGTTGCTCAGGAAATACAGTGTGCTTGCAGGACTCTACTGCTTAGATTATTTTGCCTCATGAAATACTTTGTATTTAAATAGTGCACTCTGTATTTTGAAGTGATACCTACGCCTGTGAAAAGGTGATCTCAGGTTTTACATGTGGCTGTAGATAAAACGGAAACCTGTCTCATCTCAGGCAGAAATAAATTACCTATTTATTATCAGTTTCAATTAATCTTGCTGAGAAAAAATACATTTTATTTAACCAAGATTAAATTGATGCTTTAAAAATAAAATGTTTCCTCACGCAATTAAAGTTAAACCAAAAGGTACACCCCCTATTGATGTGAAAATTGAACCACTGAAGTACAGTTATAATACCGGGGTTTGGCATAATCATCGAAGAGAAGATAGCACAGGAGTAAAGAAACTCTGCTTTTAGCCTTCATCCTGCTGTGTCTTGGTATTGCTCAAGCCTGCAGGAGAGGACAGCCCACTTTCAACACTGGACAGTAATCAGGGTTGTCATGCTTAGTCACAGGTAATCCCATCCATCTAGAGGGGTTTACAAAAAAATTTCTCATCTTTTTTTCGCACGGTAAAACGTCCTCACCTTCACGACCTGGTAGCAAACCTAAAGCTTGCAGTGCAGTGTCACCTGCTGCAGAGAGCAGAGGGGAGAGCTTGGGCATCCCCCGCGTCCCAGACTCCGGCAAAAAGGTCCACTTGTAGGGTGCAAATGACTGGGCTGTGATTTCTTCCTAAATTAAGGCAAAAATAAAAAGTGTTAAAGTAAATTTTGTCCATCTTGGTTATAGACCTGATTTCCCAGGTGGCTTTAGAATGCAGTGCCCCACTTCTCCCCTGCCACAGCGATAGCTGTCACTGCAATTTAAGAGGACCTTCCCTTTGGCATAACTCTGACTAAGTAAACTAGCAAACTCTATTCACTAAAGCAGCAAGTGATGTTTCGAGGCTGTGAAAATATTAGCATGTAATGTAACATCTCTGGAAATGTAATGTTTGCTACAGCTGTGTATAAATTTGTTTAATGGGTCTCTAACTCACCATCAGACTCATAAAGGCAGCCACTGTACAGGCTATTAGGCTGCAGTAACTTAATTGCTCGTTAATTGGGTAATTAGTGCTTTGTTTTGCTTTAAAGCCTAAACACTCATAAAAAGTGAATTAGCTGAGTAAACAAGAATGGAATTTTCATGATACGCCGTCCCAGTTATTGCACATAATTAATCAACCTTTTATTATCATTCTTTTCTTTCTTTCTTTTTTTTTCTTTTCCGGTGACTGCCTCAGGTAGGTTGGGTAGACCTCCCCGTTCACAACCCAGTGAAAGCACCCCAAATATAGCTCCTTGAACAAAAGCCGGTAGCTGCATTCCCCAGTAAAGGCTGGTTTGTCTGACGCCCTAAATCTGTTGAGGCGATGTGCTGATCCCAGCACCCTCTCGCGCCCCAGAAGTGTGGAGGTTCGACCGCACGGCCGGTCCAGCCGGCTGACACCGTACGCGGCCAGGTGGCTGCCAGGTAGGAAGCTGTGCGAGAAAGGACTGATTCACCTCTTCCCATTTCCCCGCGTGTACGGTGTTCAGTTCCATAGCTCAGGCTAATCTACCAGAAATGTAAATGAAAACCCAGTAGCCTGGAAAACTGGTTTATTTAACCAAGATGTGCATTTACATGAAACTATAGCCGTACTACTTAGGTGTTTGGGCAAGAGATGGGCCTGCAAATGAATGCACTTAGCAGATAATGTTTCTCCTGCCTGTAACACAGGTAGTTAAACTAAATATTGGGAGAGGAAAAAGTAAATTGAAAGCCTGTTTGCGCCCAACAATTGGAGGCTTAATTTGTCCTCGCAGACGGGCTCGCAAAGCCCTCGCCGCTGCCGGTGGCACGCGCCGCTGCTGAATGCCGGGAGGATTGCCATCGCCTGCGCTGCTTAAACGGGGAGCACCCTTAATTGGGATTATGGCCTTTGCTCTCCGGAGCGGGCGCAGTAGCGCTGTGGGCACTCCACTGCGCTCTTCCCTGCCTTGCCGGGCCTTATTGTTTAACGATGTCTTAATTGGATTTGAGGCCTTCTGAAGAGGAGAAGAGAGGAGAGAAAGGAAGCAGTGCGTACTTTTAATATTTATTCTTGCTTTGGAGACAACTTTTTGGTTCTCATCTGCAGTGATGGATGTTAATGCCGGATTTCCGCGACAAAAGGCGGGATAGGTAGTTACTTGCGGAAACTAGTGTCGTAGCTGCCTGAGCAACTGCCCAGCAGGCAGCAGCCAGCAGTGCGGCTGGAGGAGCTGGCTCGCAGAGCGCGAGACACAATTAGGTGAGACCTAATGAATTTTGTATTTGACGTTTGTGGTCAGATGTTGATACTAAATGTAAGCAGAACTTTACTGTAAAAATTAGACTTCTTTTACTGCAGAGCAGCTGGCTTTGCAGAGAACGGCACTGAGTCGCAGAGACTTTCCTAGCAAGCCGATAAAGGAAACGACTGTGAAGTGTGACGCAGAGAAAGTCTGAGTGGGAAATCTTTGATCTTTCTGAATGTATGATTTAACCACTTCTCTCGCGCAACGCGTTGTCCAGATTCAGCCCTATATATGGTTGCTTTCTTGGCTCTGCTCTTTATGGTCATCAGTTAACAAAAGGCTAAACGGTCTGTGAATGAGAGCGCCGGCCGGCTCCCTCCGGYGTCGCCAGCTCCTCGACCACAGCCTTCTGGGAGCAGGGTTTCTTAGAGATAGGGTTTTTGTGTGTGCCGCCTTCTAAAACATGACTGTCGATAACATACAAAAGTTTGCAGTATAGAGATTGCTATATTTTAGGAGATTAGGCCACGATAATGGTTAGCTAGTGGGGTGGCTGCTTTTCTCGCACTCAAAATACTGGTTGGAAGTGGTGTGGTTGTCATCAGTGTGGCTGAGGCAAAAGGAAGGACTGGCTAGAATCAGCATTTGGGCACTTTGGGATAGTATCAGCCAGAAGAACCCCGTGTTGGTTGTCTCTTACAAACCTGGTGTTTCCTGAAATAACTAATAAAAAAGATTACTGCTACCAAGTAGGTATTTTCCTTGTTGAAAAGAGGCACAACCAAGGCTCCAGTAAGTTCACTAAAGCGTCACTTACTGTTTTCACTTTTGAGACCTTTGACCATACAAAACCTATAAAAACTTAGGAAAGAGACTGGCTACTGATATGAAAAGAATTAGAGGAAAACAGGGCGAGTGAACTTAATGGAAAGAATTGAGAATACTTGAAATGCCTTGTCTATCTGCTGCACTTTTATTACGCACTCTGCAAAATTCCTAACAAAAATGCTGACTTTAAAAAACACATGTGAAAGGTGTGTAGTTTTTTCCATGTAATCTTATACCCTTACCATTTTTTAAGTAGCATTCCAGATAAGTTTTGGAGAATTGCAGAAAAAGTATTCAATAATTTGTACCGTTCGTGTACTTTGAGGGTTATTTTTCCCTTTTGCAGACATTTTTCCAGTCAGCAATGAAATATTGGCTTCTCCAAAACTGTACTGGAATTTTTGAAATTGGCTGAAGCTATAAATGCCTGGGATTAACAAGTTTCAGCCTTTTTTATGAACATCTATTAAGCRATGTGTAAAATATGTATTTCTACCAAATAACAATTTATCATCCATTAATACGCAGGTTGCAGTGCTTGGCACAYACTGCCAAGAGCAGACTGCAGGTTTCCTGTTAAGTTAACCGCTGCTTGCCTCTGTGTCTCCCCTGCGCTGCAAGGGAGAGACATACATCCACGTTTATCCAGAATGTGGTGCAAATTTGCAAAGCAGGCTATTGCCGAAGTGAGGCAAACTTGATTTATTATTTCACAGTTGCATACGTTCTGCTTGTGTTTTGGAAGCTTCGCTTACTCCATAGCTATTAAACAAGAGACAGGAGAAGAAGGAAAAACCATGGTAAGCACCAGTGCTCAGCAAGTTGTACACTTTCTGCCTCTCTTGTGATTTTATAGTCTATTAGTAGCAGTCAACATCCAGATTGGAACCACTGCGGTGAAGAAAACACTTGGAACTAAAGCATGTCAGATTTCCTGCCTTCGGTAAAACACACAAATACACACATGCACRCATAGACCTGTACAAATTTAGTTTTCAGACTTTACCTGTAATCTGTTGGCCAAAAGAAAAATCTGCTCGCTTTTCCTTGGGAGCTTTGCCGCTACTCCGTTTTCTCTGTTTGTCAAGATTATCTTTTTCCTTTCTTGTTTGGGAATCACCCTCCCTGAAAGCACAGTTCATAGTGCGGACTGTTTCTAGCTGAGTGCCACATGTTCTTTACCAAAATTGAACTTAACAAAAGTTTTATTTGTTTTCTGGAAGCTTGCACTAACTTTTCCTCGACTAAATGCTCTAACTAGGATCAGCAAAGTTCCTGGCAAGTTCGTTGTTGGATGTGGCCACCCAGTRACGAAATCCCAGAGGCCACGATGGGGTGCAGCGTTACTGGGGAAGATCTGTTGCCAGTGAATCACCCAAACGTCACGAAAATTATGGGGTGGGATTCTTGTTTTTCAAGCATCCTCCCCTCAACCCTTTGGACCAAACCTGAGGAAACCAAAAAAAAGGCAAGCAGGCAGGCATTTCCTCTCCCTCCCAGTTCTCCTGGTGTGGTGGAGTGGTTCAGCTTGATCTTATCATCTTTATTATGACTCGTATAATAATACGGGTGGCAACCTTGGCGTGCGGGGGCCGTAGCCCTCCCCAGGGACTCCCACACCCTGCAAGGCTACGTCTGCGACGTTGTTTGGCAGCTGCCTCGGTCCCTCTGCTTCAGGGAGTTTTGAGAATGACCGCAAGGGATGATAAAGGCTGACGGAGAAGATCAGGCTGATAAACAGTTGGAAAATTTTCATGTGCAAAACCCGACAAATCTGAAAACAGAGCCACGGCAACAGAGAGATTTATGTATTGAAAAATACAAGCATGGCATGCTTGTAAAGCTGGATATCCAACTCTCCTGAGCGCTGGTTTACAGCGTATTAAATTACTCTGGGCCTCAATCTGTTATAATAAATCGTTTGCATAGCACCTTTGGAGCACGTTGCCAAGCAGGAAAAAAAAGACTTATTTACTCTGAAAAGCTCGCAGCCTGACCAGTGCAAAGCCACGCAGGGGGCAGTGGTGCAGGGGACAGGTAGCAGAAAGATTATTAGGAAGGGGCACTGCGAAGGAAGACTGTCTCAGGTGTGTGTGGTTTTGAAAGTGGTTGCGGTAAAGCACAAGAGTTGGGGCACTTGGGGTAAATCAAAGAAGATGAGAAGGGAAGATGATGTTGGAACCTATTAAAAAAATTAAGGAGAACAGGAGGAGATTTCCATTTTTTAGACTACATAGGATCAAATGTATTGCTACTCTGAATAATGTCCTCATTTAGCTCAGTCGTATGATGGATTTGAAGCTTCAAAACATAAATGAAACTAAAGGCCTAGCTAGCTTAATGCTGTTATAAATTTTGAAGACCTAGTTTCAAATATGATTCAGGGGCCTGAGCAAAATGTGTTTGGGGATCCAGTTTGATCCCTGTTGGGTAATTGCAGACATCCCAGAAGCATCACGGCTGGGCCTGGCTCTGGGGCTCTGCCAAAAGGATGCTCCAAGGCTGGACTAGCAAGGGCAGCTGCAAGCTGTGATTGAGGAAGGTTGGCTGGGAGATGTGGAGAAAAAGTCCACAAAATTTCTGCCTAGAAGGCATTCAATAAAAGGAAGAAAAAATCACCAAATTAGTTCTCTCCTATGGAAAAAAAAAGCATGCTAGAAAAGAGGCAAATGCTTTGTGAAATTGCCAGTGCCTCCTTTTTGCTAGTAATAAAACTTCTGGCAAAGAGGCTGATTTCACTGTACTCCCTCCCCTTTTAGAATACACAGAGGGTGCTTGATAAGTTTTTTGTAACATTCTCCAAGTCACAAAATTAAAAAGGAGAAAAAAGTCTGAATAAATTCTGCTCCATCAGAGATGAACTTCTGGCCTAATGCACAGCAAAAGTAGCTCCATCCATTAATGCTGCTGTTCTAAAACCCATGGGCACTCACTGATTTAGCCAGTTGTGTCCAGCACTTGGGATTCCTGACATTTTTCTCTGTCATTCAAAAATATGGGAAAACTTAGGCTGCAAACATCCTCAACTCTGTTTGAGTAGCTCTAATTTACATGACTTAGGTAGGCGTAAAGATGAGAAATGACCTTTTCAACATGACTTCAGATATTAAAACGATCTTACAATCTTATTATCATGAGAACATTTCGCAGAGTATTAAGCTCAATAAATTACCTTTTCCCCAAGCTGCTAACCCTCGATCCCTCAGGGGCAGCTGCAGCAACGATGTTGGTTCACGGCCTTCTTATTTTAGCTGAATTGCTTAATTGGTATGTGTTCTACATCCCCGATTGAGTATTTGGAGCACAAATGAAGGTTAGAACCTTTGCGCTAGTTATCGACTGGAAGAAAATTGATTCACGCTCAGGAGTGCAGTTGGGAGACGATTCACAATCCTCCCTAGGAAGGAAAGATCCTGCTCTTTTCTTTTTCCCTAGATTTCTTGCAAAGGTCACTCCAGCTGAACATTTTGAGGGGGTTTCTGTTTGGTTTGGTTTCCTTTCCTTTTTTTTTCTTTTTTCTTTTTTTTTGACACTGTTCAAGCACCTGAGTTTTAGTTTCCCAGGTGTTCTTGTAGTTGAATTTGAAACTGTGGTGCTCTAGATGCTGTCCTGTCTCGCTTTCCATCCCCTCAGTCTTTACACGTGCACTTGTCATTCTCTAGAAGACTGTGCTATATGTGACATCCTATGGAAGAGCAAGTTATAATTCCCCAAATGCTCTCTGCCTTTGTTGGTTCCAGGGGAGGGGAGGAAAGGGTTATGGAAGAATATCAGTGTTTTAGCTCCCATCCTCAGGATGTATCACATAGGGTGACTTTCCAAGGGCATGTTTCCATTGTGTGCTGAACATCTTTAGTTCAGTGACTGAAAATAAATCATTAAGTAAAGGTCACTCAATAGGAAGTTCAGGAATGTAGGAGCTGACAGTAAAATTTACCAAATTGTGATGCTGAAGAAATTTAAACTAAATGCACATGCATCATATTGCATAATAATTGCTCTTTTCTTTGCAGTATGATCAAGCCCTTCTGTGCCTGTTGTACATGCACTGATTGCTAGAAATGCCTTTGTTTTCCATGGTCTTTGTAGCAAGAACCTGAGCTTTCTTGTGGCCTGTATTAATAGAAACATCAAAATGGCATAGATTCTGCTTTCTTTTTAATGTTCATTAAAGGGCAAACATGTGACTTCACCAGCCTCAGCAAGATTCCCTCAGGCTCCAAGCGCATGCCAAAAAGACAGACAAGGCAGCCAAAGCAAGAGGCATTCCTGGACCACAGTGCATGTTATACATAATCCAGAAGGGAAACGGAAAGAAAAAGCTTAAAGTCAGACAGCCACGGAGGGGGCAGCAGGATGTCAGCTCAGCATGTTGACATGCCACAATCTGTTAGCTCAGTCTCATTAATACGTGGGCCAATAAGAAAGTAGATAGATAGGATTGGAGAAGAAAACTTGGCAGCATCAAATAAACCCAGATATGGGCACTGAGGAATAGTGAGATGCTTCATCTGAGGGATTTTGTAAAACTGGAAGAGCGCTCAACTATTGAATTCATCCAGTGATGAGTATGCAACCTTGAGCATTTTATTCAGTGGGTGGTAACTAATCTTAGAATTGGTAGTTTTTCCCCATTGCACCGGAGGGAAAAAATACAGTAGGAACTGTGATTTTTGGATAATACAGGAAGAGGTACTATGGGAGAGCACGTTTGCTGCGACAGGTCTTGCCTCTGTAATTTGTTCAACCCATAGGCTCTGCAGAGTTTGGAGAGATTTTTGGATACCATCCAGGAGTCAGTAGTTTTCCCAGCCATTGCGTAGGCTGAATGTTTGTAGAGGCTTGAGTGAGTGAGACTGCTGGATACCTTAAAGATGATTTTAATGTTGGTCATTGTCTGAAGATCTGTAAGTGCCACAGTCTGAAGGGACATATGGATAGACTGGAAGGTTTTTGATTTGGTCATTCCTTCATCTTTATCTTCTTGTGTTCATAGAGCGCTGCACTTTGATTGAAAGCCCTTTGATGTCATTGAGAGTCTTAAAACTTGTGATAAGCATCATGGCAATTTAAATAAATATGTATAGATTTCTTCTTTTGGTAGAAGAGTAGGTGTTTTAGGTACTTACATATAAGGTACTCTGGAAATTTAATAGAAAATGATCCACTATGTAGAATGTAATACAGGAAGATATCGCTGTCCTAGAAATCTGTAAAGTAAAACTATGGAAAAGACTGCCATGAAATACAAATTTCTGTTGGCATTTATAGGTGCCAAAAGTCTGTAGTTCTATTCAAGTCCTACAGACACCTCCGTTTGTCTGTGTATTTACCCTGAGCTAGTCATGTATTATCTTCATTTTAACACAGCTAGGATTTCAGAGCCAAAGTCAAATATCAGCATGATCAGTGACTGACCATAAAAAATAAGTAAATGGAGCACTCCTCTGATTTTTGGCACTTCTCAAATGTTTTTTATCGCTATTGTTTGGAGGAGTCTCTCGGGAGCTTAAAAATGAAAATGTTTCCGTATGTTTTCCCTTCCATTAAGTCTGGCACTGAACTGTAGGGTTACTCTTGACAGTCAAACTGTTAGTGATTTCTTTTTTTTTTGGTTAAGGAAAGGAAAAAGCTTTAAATCGTTTGTTTTAAATTCTCCTGCATCCCACACACATACAGTTAAAACAAGATTGCAGGCAGATCATGGCTTAGGCTGAAAAAGTAGCATTTACTTCATATGTTGCAATACTTATCCAGCCTTGGATTGTAGTACCACGCTGAGCTGATAGAAGCAGCACATAGTTAAGCAAATGCTTTCTTTCTAAAACGACTGTATGTGGGGACATGCAGTGCCCACATGTCAGTGGTGTAGGTCGGTCCAAGCTCCTCACTGTGCTTGCAGGAGGTATAAATGTCAACTTTCTGCATGGAAGAGGCACCCATTCCCAGGGAGCCGTAGGCAGAAGGACCAGCAATGCTTCCCACCTCTTCCCCCCGTTTCCCCAGGGTTTTCCCAAAGGAAATCCTTCAAAAGGGAACACGCTAGTAAGCGAAGGAGAGCTGCAGTTGTCTCATGCTGGAAGCACACATGGGGAAGTGCCCTTTCCGACGAGAGCCCAGCGTGAGACCCTCCTGATGGACGCACACTCTCTCCCTCATTGGCGTGATAACAGAAAATCTTAGGCCTTGGAAACCCACTGTCAGATTTCTCTCCTTCCAAAGGAAAAAATACACACACGTGCACTTTCTGTGGTCTAAATGTATGTGTAACTCTTCTGATAACCCTTAGGGTTATCCTGACTGGGGCTGTGCTAGGTAGGACATGGCTGAGGTTCATTTTCCTGTTCTGATAAAAACAGAATAGGCCTTAAACCACTTGAGATCTTTGTTCCCAGAAAAGAAATATGKTTTTTATTAGGCTGTGTAGGGGAACATAAATAATTGTATTGGGAGTGAGATAGTATTTGTAGCCTTTATTTATATTATGAGCGCTTGCAGAGAAAGGTCTAAGGAGCAAGCGAGCAAATACCTTCTTTTTGCAGTGTCTGTATCATGCACATTGTCTGTGTATACCAGACACTGTTTCTATAACCTGCAAATTATAGAAAAGCTAACTGTAAATATGTCAACGTTTTCTTTGTCATCCCAGAACACTCAATAATCTCTTAGATAACTTGGATATAAGCCATGGAGTGCCGTAGCAACAAGGTCCAAGGCTTTGAACTTGATTCAAAATCGTGTGGAAACCTAGTGTCAAATGTGAAGATTTTGATGTGCTTAGAGTACATTCCGTTGCCAAAGGACAAATGCCAGGATTTTATATTACTTAGGGGTTTTGAGTGCTGTAGGTGTCTTGCCCAGCTCCCATCCATTCTGTGACCTACGCAGCATTGCGACTGGAGTGCGTGTTACCTTCTCTTCTGGCTGTTTCCTTTGGGAAAAAAATCCATGTACCAGGATTTTTATCTTTTGTTTGTAGATCTTTCATATCAAGAGAAAGTTATTCTTGTATAAAATGTTTCCAAGCATTCTGCATCAGAGAAACATCAAAGTTTTGGTGGTGGTGGCAATTTGAAGATTGAGTGATGTGACATTGTAGGAACCCTTTCTTTTTTTCCTCCTTCTCAAAACTTAACTCATTCAACAGTGATGAGTCTTAGACTGCCACTTCAAGACAAGGGCAGTTGTCATAAAATTAGTGTATTAAAGCTTTTAGGCAGGGATGAGAACCTTTCTCATCTTTCTTGAACGCTGTTTTTCCTTGTGCCTAGTTTGTATGCTTCCATCATTGAATGCAGTACCCAAGCTCTTAAAAGACCAAAGTCCCAGTGGTTCTCTGGGGGGAAACTGGGGAGGCAGAGAAACCACGCTGACTCGGGCGCCTTTGCTTCGTTGGCCAGCCCACGCCGAGTCCACGAGCTCCRCAGGTGGAGGACAGCGGAAATTTCAAATTCACACCTGAGCAGCGATCTCCAGGCTGGTAAATCTCAGCGCTGGCAGCCAAGCCGCTGGGGCAGCCTCGAATTAAATTTCCCAGTCTGGAAAATCTTCTAAGAAAGGAAAAGAATTAAAAATTGTGAAAACGTGCCAAATGGCAGCCAGGAAGCACAGTGCAGATTGTCGGCCACCAGCCAACCATGTCTTAGCACAGCAGAGGCTGACGCCTGGTAGTTAGTCGTGGAGGGGAAAGAGTCGACTCCCTTGCAGAGGAACAGCCCTGGCCAGACATGGGCCAGTGTGAGTGGCAGTGAGTTTAGAGGAGGAAAGAGCCCTCCGAGCTTCCTTTTGGAAAGCACGCTAGTGGCTGTCTCTCACTGAAGGCAGAGCAGAGGACGTTCCTGGAAGAACTGTAGAGACAGGCTGAGCAGTGGGCGAGAGTTTGGAGGAGCGACTTTGCAAAGCCCGTACCTTGCACCAGGCTGCAGGTGATCCAGCTCTGATCTGTGGGTTTTAAGCCACAGTACGGTACAGAATATTATTTCAAAACCAGTAGTTTTTAGGCACAAGTGGGACCACTTCATTCAGTCACACCTTCTGTATAACTCAAGCCAGATAATTTTATTCTTGCACTCCTGTAGCAAGCCCAGTAACTTGTGTTTGACCAGTGCGTATCATCTAGCAAGTCACCTAGTCTTGATGGAAAGACTTTGGGCAGTGATTTACCATAGCAGCTAAGGCTACCACCTGGGGCAGTGAGGGCTCTGGGTGACATTTTCAGGACATAGCTGGGCAGATACCTCTTCCCTGCCTTTCCCACACATACTGTAYATCACACCTGCATCCGGCCTTGCTTCAGGACAGTGCAAATCCCCTGGTTTTCTTTCTCCTTTTTCCTATTTCATCTGCAGCGATGACTCAACCTCATCTTGTGCCAGATTTCTGAATTTGTCTGGCTTTACCATCCCACCATTACTTCTTGTGAAGTTCTCTGTTCGTGACTAGGAATAAAAACAATTATATTACCAATAAATCCCTTCAAACTTGGTGAAAGAAATTTTGAAACAGCAGACTAGCTTATAATTGTTGCGTCACTAGCTATGGCTTAAAACAAAGAAGCCCTTGGGTCTAGCAAATGAAAAGGTCTGTAATTCTATTTTTTATCTTCTCAAGCTCCTGAATCATCAGTTGGGATTTCACCCAAATGTGGAGGGCAAGTATGAACTCAAAGGTGCAGGATTCTTGGATCTCTCTGTGTTTGGGAAGGGTGGGAGGAAAAAGAAGGTACAGGGTGTCCTAGCACATTTCTTTATGCTCTGCAAGTTTTCCCAGAGAAAATGACATAGTAGTATTGAGAAAATACAAATGCAAAAGGATTATACTCTTAAGATCAAGACACTAGAGAGGAAACTCTTGGATACAAGATACATTCTCTGATGAATTCTCATGTCGTGCACACATACACAGGGAGAAAGGGGGATAATTTGGAGTAAGGCGTACTTGTGTCTTCTGTACCCTACCGGCTCTTCTTGTGCACCTCTGTGCCGGGATCCTCGGCTCAGATCTTCACTCCAGCGTTAGCCGGAGCATCGTACTTGGAAACTGCCTGGTTTACATCATCGTCCAGGCTGTTGTGGGGTGGTTGTGCAAACATTTTTCTCAAGAAGTTGCAGTTACGCAAAAGCCATTTCTTTTCAATGGGTTGAGCAAGTTTTCTCCTTCTGTTTCTTAGAAGGATAACAAGAAGCAGACGAGCAGGTTGAAGCAGGAACTGAGAAATGTTTATTAACACTTGCTTTGAATATGTTTTACTGTAAAGTAAGAAGCTAAGGAATCACTATATATTTTAATTGCTACTAAGGAGGAAAGGGTGACTCACTGACAAAACCCCGCCCTCTCTTGGGTGGAGTTTTGGGGGGTTGGGTTTGTTGACTTTAATATCTTTCAAATTGCCCATTTTAATCAAACTGAATCTTATGCTAGTTAGAAATTTTGTTTCTTTAATCCAAAAAAAAAAAAAATCTGCAAGAATGTCTCACCCACGAAGATCAGGATGCAAGTCTGTTAGATTTAAAAAAAATCACTCTTTTCTTTGTTCTCAAATAAAGGGGTGGTTGTTTTGAGCATGTAGCCATCCCAGGTCGTTCAACCACAGAAAGCTGTTCAAAGGTATTTAAATTGGCAACRTAGCATAATGCAAAGGACTTGCTTTTGTTTCTGTTTTCATGACAAAGAGTTACATTAAAAAGGTTATCAGGCTAAATCTTTATGTTATCCTTAACTTCTGCTTAGAATAGAATAAATTACAGGCTCAGGTTGCGTAGTCATTGCTGGATTTGGCGATTGTGTAACCGACTATGAAATTATGACCTAGATTTTTAGAAGTAGCAACAGCTACAAATACAGCCAAAGCTTTGTTTGATGTGGTCCTTGTTTGTGATTGTAGTTTTTAAACACACAACCAAGTTTTTGCTAAAATTCCGTGAGACACAGGTGTGGTTTAAGAACCTAAATACTTGCTTGTGAAAGAATGTCGGAGACCCAGATTTGCTGGCATCCAGGAGATTTGGAGAAAAGGGAACCCTTGGTGGTAGCTTTTGTTTCTTATGGTGTACATACCCGAGCCGCAAAAGATGGCACATTCACATGAAGTAAACTCCAAGTATGCCAAGAGTGGGCTGCTGGGCATTTCCATTACAGCTCTGGGCCTTTCTCAGATTCCGTGTTTTTGAAGCAGTTGCCCAGATTTTGTGTGCTCGGAATGTTATTTGATAGCTGGACGATAAGAATTTTTGTGTGTGAGGGCTGTGTTTACTCAAAAGGAGCTTAAAGTGGCCAAGAAAGAGAAGAAGAGAGTAAACAGTTAATGTGTTCAGGAAACAGACTTCAAAGTTTGTTGTGAGAGTAACATTCTTCCTCCCTGAAAGTTCAAAATGCCAGATTCTAAAAGCCACTCAGTACTTCAAAAGCAAACCTATCGTGGTAATGCACAACCTTCGAGATAAGGTGTCTCCTGCCAACAGGAAAAAAAGAAAGAAAGAGCGAGTGTGTGTGTGTGTGTGTGTGTGTGTGTGTAAGACAGAGGGAGAGACAGGGAGAGATGCTGGGTAGAATCTCAGCTACCAGCTGGGTAGATGGTTTTCCTACGTTAAATACCAGCCAGAGGTTGGAGGGTGGCTGAGTGCTCCTGTGGGACACTTGGCTTCATCCCATGTCTCCTCGTTCCTCGTGGCAGGACATATGACAAAGCGGGGAGCTGTCACATCCCRGGATGTGGCTGCTCCTGGTCAGTCCAGCAGTGTGGAGGTTGTTCTCAGCTCCATCGAAGACCGGGCATGCTCCCTGCTCTCCAAATTTCTCAGTATTTCCAGCCCCACTGCACAAAGCTGTGTCTGCAGCAGTTTCAAGACGCTTCCCCCCAGAGCACACAAGGAGCATTTGGCAAGTGTATTGCTGCATGCAGATTTTTTTGGAAAGCGTGTCATAGTAGGAGTAATCACTTTCATGAATCATTGTGGTAATAGAGAAATTCTCTTCTTTATTGACCTGTGTAGCATGGCACTGATATCAATCAGTACTCGACACAGCTATGGGAAGCTTTATGAACATCATTCATTTAAGCAGCAAACACCAAAAAAGCATCTCAGCTGTTTTGTTCTAGTTGCAGCCTTCTTGGCAAAGGACTGTCTCTAATTCATCATGACTTTTTAAAGTTTCATACATATATTCATTATTATTTTCCCCCAACCACTGCAAAGACATTTAACTACTGTTTTCCATATTAAAAGCATTCTTCCCCTCCTACATAGAGAGTAAAACATGTTACCAACAACTGGCTGATGGTCAAGCAGTAGCTGTGCGACAGCAAACCCTGTACACCGGCTCTGTGGTGGGAGAGTAAATCCAAAGAGATACCTTTGCTGTGAGGCAGAAGGTTGTTTTGCCCTYCGATGCTGCTGTTCGTCCAGATGCTTAGTAAGCTGGGGGATTTAGCTTTCTTCTRCCTCTCTGCAGTTGGTTGCCTTGTTCCATGGAGAATAAACAGCTTTCTCCAAATGGCAGAGCAGGAGCCTTGGGTATGCGGCGATCTGTTCAAAGAGCAGGTTTCTGCCTCCGGCTCTGCTTCCCAAACTGCTCCATAGCCCTGGGCAAGTCACTTCCCTTCTGTTTGCTTAGCTCTGGAGCAGCAAATGTCTTTTATGATATATTGGTATGGCACCTAGCCAAAGCTTGAGAAGGGCAAATGATTGAGATCTTTTTTTTCCTGCTGTAACACCATAAAGATGGATGGATGGATGGATGGATGGATGACAAGGATGGAACTAAAAATATTTCCTTTCTGTTTCAAGCTGTAATGATTAGACTGTGCTTCCACTCTGATACCTATCAGATAGACGCATAAAGACATACATTTCCAGGCATCTATCCCAGCTCTTTTTTTCCTCGCAGGTTCATGAACACTTGAATATTTTGTGCTGCTTTCAATAGCAGTGCAGCTGCATCAGGGCTAGCAAAAACCAAGTGCTCGTGTAGACAAGGCCTATTTTATCACTGCACTAGAGCAGGGTTTTTTTCATGACATTGTAGTARAAACACCTGAGCCCTGTCTATTTTCAGATACACGGCTGTTGAAAAATGAGCATGTTTTCTAGTGCAGCAGAGACCACAGACACTGCGCTTCTCGCTCTATAACAAATATCACCGGAGAACGTTAAGCAACAATTCTCTGTTTCATTGGCAGGAAATAGGATGTTTCCAAGGTGTGACAACATGTCTGTTTAAATTTTGATGAGACACAGGTTCACAACAGGTATTAAGGGTTTGTTAGCCATCCTGGAGCGTTTTCCCTGTGAAGGTAGTCGTCTGTCTTCAGTGTCAGCTGATAGAAAAGGACATTTGTCAACCAGTGCCACGACACTTCGCTCATTCACTGTGTCTGTTCCCCGCATAGGAAGTCGGGAGAGACAGAAAGATATAACCAGCCACTGAGCATTTCTCAAGGCTGACCATTCCCTCAAAAATGAGCTATTCGGACCTGCTGGAGGTACACGCTGGGAAGAGCCCTTAATTAAAAGTCAGTTGGAAACAGAGCCTAATAGGAGCCACACAACTGTACAGCACTGCGGCGAAGGAAGACTACTGGTATTTTGTATGTTAATTTGTTCTAAACTCTGTAGGGCAAGCCCCATCCTTTCCTAGTTGTCGGGGCCGATCCCAATACCCTTTCGATCTGGCCTGGGTCGTCTGTGCCCGTATTTTTGCAAGGCAGAAGGCGATCTGATCGGGCAGCTCCATTTCAAAGCTTAGGTGTCGTTATCCGCTTCTTGTCTTCTGCCTGGAAGTGCGAGCGGTGTTCGCCACCTCCTTGCTCAGATGCCTGAGGTGTACTTTGGACTCTTCCACATTTTTTGTTTGTGTAAAGTACAGTAAAAACTGCAAACAGGAAGGATGTATTTGATTGCCTGCTGGTTATGAAAGCTCCCGTAAGCGCCAGCTTGGAACAAAGGAAGCACTGAAAAAGGCAACTGTAAAGAAGCAAAGGATTAATTTTAATGCAGTTTAGAAATTCCAGCAACTTTTTTTTTTTTTTTGACTGTAGAATAAACATTTTAGTGAATCGAGTGAAACAATCTGGAGGAAACAGGGATTTGTGTTCTTCTTGGTGGAGTTGATCCAATTTTTAGTGGAAATTATCCTTTAAAGCTTTACTGAGGCCCAGATTGGAAAAAAGCAGCGCTTCGTATCGAGCCCGCTCAGATGAAACATTGTTCATTATTTATGCATTATACATTAATGCCTAGTTGCTTCAGTTGAGATAGATGTTCTGCCATATGCAAGCACACATTAAAGACAGCCTTTGCCAAGAGCCTTGTAGATAGCTGCAGTGGGGAAGGAGCGTGGGGGAGGAGGAGGAGGAGGAGGAAGGGGAAGCAGGATAACACATCGAAGCACCAAGGGAGAACGTGATTTGCCAAAGACCCACAGAAAGTCTGTGACAGATCCCRGAAAAAACCTATGTTGCCTGCCACCCACACATCTTCCTCAGGTAGGCCATGGTCAACGGACTCTGAAGATGTTTGCTTGCACCTGCCTCTTCCTCCTAAGCATTTCCTTAGCTGAGAGGACTGTTGGCAGTGCCTGGGATTTATTAAGGATCAAAATGAAATGTCAGCGTTGGTGGGACCCTATTTGGTGGAGCTGTGCTGCTGCCCAAAGCGCCAGCGTAAAGGGGGTCACGGCACACGCAGGAGAGCATCGCCTTCACCGCTCGGTGTCTCAGCTCTTATTTCTGGCCTTAACAGCAGGCTTAGGAGGACTAATGAAAACATCACAGCAGTAGCGGATATACAGCAGCCCAAATGTGCCACATCTCCATTTGATTCAGCATCAACTATGGTCTACAGTTTTTATCTTCATCTCCTCAAAGTAAAAATAAATAAATGAAACACAGATTTTCCCACCTGTTATGCATTACTGTAGTTATCCAGTGCAATTGAATCAAAAAGAGATKAAATGAAGACTAATTACTGTATGTCAGATTGCAGTGAGATACCGCAGATTCAGAGCAGTATGATAGTATTCAAGAATTACTGAAGATTCAAAGATAAATATTTTGCTTCTCATCAACCAGAAGATTCACTGTCTGGAAAAGTCCTGTCCCTCCGGCGCACGTGATCGTGAACTGAAGCAGTGGCCGTGCATTGCACCATCCTCGTCTGCGGTGGGAAAGGGCAGCATCTGAGAGCAGAATCACTCTGTTGACATACTCCATTTTACAGATTCAGTGGACCAAATTTGCCACTGGATGTTTTGTAGTTAACGAATTAAGACAACAGGGATATCAGCTCTTCTCTTTGAAGTAAGAAGCATTTATCAGGCCTCCATAGTCTGAGCTCCTAATGTGCCCCAGTGACATGTGCACCTAGCCAAACGTGAAGGTGGTTGGAGGACAAGAGATAGCTCATCTTTTACTAAATCATTCAATTTTGATTTTGAAGTGTTTCAAGATTTTCTGGTGTTAGTGATGGGCTTCCATGTTCAGACACTTGCCTTCTGAGTTTCGTAGGGGGATACACCTGCCACATCATCTACTCTTTACTTCTTTTTACTCATATTAGCTATTTAATTTATTTCTGTATTTCTGCAGATATTTGTCATTAAGTGTATGGCCATTCTCTCCATTTTCACTAGTTGTAATTAGATATTATTGTGCCATTATATCATATTATTGTGCCATTATTCCATTGTGCTTTATAACTTTAGGAAGATTAATAATGCTGGAATAATAACCTAAATTTCTGTACCATTTTCATTCCAATTTCAGAACACATAACAGTTACTAATGAATTGCAATAGCACAGCTGAACTAGGTGATTTGCTCAAGACTGAAGCAGTGTGCGGTTCAGTTAGGAGCAAAGTCCTGAGCTCTGGACCTCAACATTTCTCAGACAAGCTAGGAGACTGTTAGGTACTGTGGCCCCGCTGCGAGTTTTTACCTTTCTTTCCTCTGAAGAAAGGTGCAAAATAGGGTTGCTTTCACAAGATGTGCATAAAGAAGGCAGCTGCTACCAAGCTCTGAATAGACCTGATTAATCAGATGTATCCACATTGGGATGTTTGTGTGCCTTGTGTGTAATTTGGAGTTGTATGTTTTTAACTCTAGCACACCTTAAAAACCTCTCTGGATAATTCTCTGTAAGTCTTCCCCATTGATCATATGGAATTTTTCAGCTGAAATCTGCTTTCCATTTACTTTTCACCTTCAAATTGCGGTTCCCCAAGGTCCTTTATAGAGAACTATAAATCGTAGATAGACTTTTTGATTCTTTTTATTCAAGCTTAATATCTTGCTCAGTTAGTGAACCCTTAGGAATTGCCGTGTGGCCCCTTATAACCGGGGTGGTAATAAAGTGGCGGATTTGCAGAAACCCTATAAAAATGTGTGCAACGGTAAATTGTATTTAGGCTACTACTGGGGAGAGAGGCATGAATGTACAATTATGAGAAGGGTGTCCCTGAAGAGAGATTTCAATCCGTTGCCATAGTCTAAATCCTCTATCTTGTGGTGCACAAGGTAATTCAGGCATAGAGCAGAGGATTTTTTTTTCTAAAGAGATTATATTACCCATCTCCTCTGTTGATGGATTTTATTGCACAGGTTCACTGAGAGTTTTATTATTGCATTACTTAATCTGTTTTTGAGGTTCCTGAAACATTTTAAATATAATAATGAGTTCAGCTGTATGCCTGTGCTCGGTTCCTTTCAATCTGTTACRAAGACAGAGTCTGTGACCCGCTTAAACCAACCACTGTAGAAAAACAGTCAGCTTGCAGCCCTAAGACAGACAGTGGGGAAGAAATCCAACTGGTTTGGCTGATTTTTTTAGTATTGTTTCCCTGGAGGACAGCATGAATGTTAAACAGACTTGTAGGCTATAGTCTAAATAACAGATTCCAGTCCTTTGCCTTCTTCCAAAATAGGGCAAGGGCAAGTTATACAAAGATAGAGATGGCTGCAGGATATAGCCCTTGATTGACAGCCTCGCTCTGCCTCTGAAGTTTCTTGTGCCACATCCAGTTTTAAAAGGCAGCTGTTCAGATGACTAAGTGTCATTAAGAGGCATGACACTTGTCATGCCATTTTAAAGAAGTGTTGTGGYGTTATAAAAAATTGCATTCCCGTGTGGAAATCATAACATAACATCCGCCTTAATAGTGTGATAAGATAGAGGACAATCTTATTTCTGTTTAAAAAGATTAGAACTTTTTCATAATCTATAAAAATTTTAATAGTATGTCGATAGGCCAGACCAGATTTTTAAATGGGACTTAATTCAGACCCTCTATACCGAAACACTCTTTTTCATGACAGTTTTTTTCATAGAGAAAACATAGGATTTGCCTGCCCAAGAGCATAAATTTTTTTGTTGTTGCTCTCAGAAGCACAGGAGTAGTCGATATATCTGTTGTGGTAATTTAGCATTTATATATTTTGTTTGCTAAACCAATCTGAAAGCAGGGTGGGAATATAGATCACTATCACAGTGAATTCCCATACCGCTAATGTCACAAATGATATAACGTTTTAGTAAAAGAGCCACTTTCACTAGCAGCTCCAGTTCTGTCATGCCAATTAGAAAACAAAAAAGAAGGAAATAACCCTTTGTTTTGAATTTTGGTTCATAGTTCAGGCATGGCCAGAAGTGCTTTTCCCAGTGAACTTTCACTCCTCTTCGCAAGAGAAGAACAGGTTGCACTTGTCTGATTTTTTTTTTAATAGAATCTTAATAGATGGGTTTTGGTTTTGATATATGCCAGAACAGTTAAAAGTCGCATATGTTCGGTGAGCTCCTGCGGCTCCGTCGGGTGGCAGCGTTACGGGGACTCCTGCCAGGGGCAGAAACCCTGGGACAAGGCACCAAGCCCCAGGCCTTGGGCAGCTCCTTGTCACCGCCRGGCTCTGCTGTGCTTTGGGTTCGCGCCGAGCGCGTCGGTGGCTGGAGGTGACGCCTGGCTTCGATGCCTTCGCCCGTGCCCAGCAGTGGCTGTTTGCCTACGCAGGGAACGTCCCTCCAGCTGCGGTCCCTCACCTGCACCTCACTTGGGTGCTCTAGGTAGGCAACGTGCCTTCACCCTGACAAGGACAGGATGCCACCCTGGTCTTCACCAGCTCTCTGGTTGTCACCRCTATCTTCTAATAACAACAAATGCCTCAGTGTGAGAATGACTGGAGACTCCTCCAGAAGCCACAGTGTGAGGAGGAGGAGGAGAAAGAGGAGGAGAAGCAGGAGGAGGAGGAAGGTGTTGGGAGGAAGGGGACAGGTGTGCTGATAGCTGGTGTTCTCTGGTGAGAACCCAGTAAAGTGGTTTAAGACACTTGACTGAAATGCCTACAGAGAAGTCCAAGCGAGCGTATATTTACTTTGAGCTTTAGAAGGCTTTCTTTTTCTTTTTAATCAAGTGCTCATGAAAGTTCCTAAATTAAAGCCCTGATGACAAAAATCCACAAAATCCATATACACAGGGCAGCACAGGCAGCGTCAGCCCCAGTCCTTTACCAACAGGTCTCAATTAATCTCTGTACCCAGAAAAGAGGGAATCAGTTCCTCAGGCTTTTAACCACCTCTTATTTCTCACCAAACCTGGTATTCAACACACCCGTTACAGAGATGTTTATTTACTCCTAACATCTGTGCGTTTGGAAGCAATTGATACCCTCAGTTCATCTCAGATAGAGAAGTTACCCCTCAAACGATAAAAATTTCCCTCAGTTGGTCCCTGGACAACTGCCCAAGGAGTGACTGACCCATCCCAGCTGCATTCTCACAAGGTTTTCCTTGCAGAATAGATCCTGCGGCGGCTGGAGACGCGCATCCCAGCAATCATTTTTGATTTTTTCCTTTGGCTTAGTTTTGTTTTCCCAAGCAGATACATAGTTACCTGCAGCAGCACAAAGTCCTTCCAGGCAAGAAGAGTTTCCTGAGCGCTACAGTGCTTAATGAATCCAATTTGCCACCTTTTTTTCATTAATGCAAAGCTGCAGTAATTAAATGGAATGCATGCAAATACAGACTTTTAACAGCTTGCTTTATTTTGAAGTAAACCTTCAAACGAGTTTGCTTTGAAAGTTTGTATTCATGGCTTGCAAAGTAATACTTAGCATGAATAAGATAGTCTCTCCAATTTAATTCTTTCTTCCTGTCTTTTTCTGTGTTCTTAACCCACCAAGTAAACTAACCTCTATCTAGGATCTGGCATCTGAATGTGTGGGTGAATTGAAACCATTTAACCTACTATGAAGATGATCTTGCAGATAGATTTTAAATGAAATGTGTCTCTAAACTCTCTGAAGTTGCTTTACTTGACAGCACATTGAAAATAAAGTCCACTTTGTTCTTAATCTTTTTTCTTTTCTCTTATCATCAAGACATGACTTCCTTTTTGTGTTACCTGTGCCTTGCGATGTTTCTGATGCTGGTATATATATAGGGACTTATATGTTCAAAAATTCCTTGGGCATTACCTTCACTACAACCAAGTAAGCCTCCCTGCGTCTAGGAATCTCTGTGCTACAAGCCACGTTCGTGAATGGGTAAGGAGAGGCAAAAGATTTGAAACAAAAAAACCTGGATAGCCAGCTGAAAACAAGGAAAATGTTCTACTGTTGCATGGTTGAGGACAGCTAATCTGGCAGCCTCAGTCGGTGCTTAGCTGATAATGAGTCTCAGCAAACGGCCTGTATTCAATATAGACTTCTCTGTGTGTTTGAATGTTTCACCAGTCCACAATATAGTTTAAACTTTATGCTTCTAATTCTGCTCAATAGAAACCAGATGAAATGAAAACAGAAATAGTCAAAGGAAAACACTGTGTTTGAAATACAGGCCTGTGAGCAAGGAAAAACCCTGAATTTTTTCTAAACCCAGATGAGTCACTAACCCACTGTAAGACATGGTTAAATCACTTGAGTACTCTCTATCTTTTATTAAGCTCAGCAGGAAAAGAATTTAAGTCATGATAAAACTGACCCTGCAGCTGGGTTCTTGTCCTGGGTAAATAAGCAGAGGATGGAGACGCAGGGACTGCAAGATCAACGTGGTGGAGATTTGCCACGGGGCTGGTTTGCTCCGCGGGTTCGTAGCTAGCCTGCTGCCTTCACCTGGTTGTATTCCCCTCCACCTAACCATCAGCCACGAGCAATTCTGCTGTATCTCTAGAGTTTCCTCTTTGCGGTGGATGTGTAGGAGGCCGAATTTTGGTTCTCATGAAAGTGAGAGAGTGAACGGTAGTCAAGCTTAGTGCACGCAGGTGGGGTGCAAACCTCCCAGTCATAACGCGCCGTGCGCCTCGCTTCGGACCCGAAACTCCCCTGCTATTTAAGGTCCAACTCATGCCTGAATGGTACTGAATCGTGTCGTGTTTTGGGGATGTTGGCACCCTTCCACAAAGAGACTGAGCTGTGATTATGGTTCTTATTTCCATTAGGAGTGGAGACGGATCGTTTTTTAAACCCAGATCTTTAAAATGTCAGGATTTGATATTAGGGCAATTTAAACATATTAGCAAGTAATAAACAGAAATAAACCTCCTAAATGAATGAATTCTGGAAACAGACATGCTTTAACTCTCCTCTTCTTTGGTGTAAGGTTTTCCTTTCCTGGTTCTTACTCTTCTTTCAGACTTTTTCTTGTAAATTGGACCCAAACCTGGAAAATAAATACATTGTGTAATAATTTAAAAACGTATGGGCAAAGAGAGGTTTCTCTAGGTGCAGGGCAAGAGGGAGGCGCTGCAATTTGGTATCGTGTATGTTTTCCCCTTATGCCTAAAGTAAATGTTGCTTTTAAGTGGCGAACATTATACCGGCTTTACCTGCAGGTTCTTGGCACAGTCCYCTGTTTACCTTTTTGAATACTGGGACATTTTAATTTCTTGCAAAGCAGTTTCCAGAACTATTTTAGCCCAAACACTCTGATTCCCTGAGTATCCGTCTGGGAAAAGCAGGAGGGACAGATGGCGTGGATATGTAAGTTATGCACAGTAATTAGGCCTATCTTTTCCTTCAGAGATTTAGCTAAGTGTTACGGGATTTCTGGTAAAGTAGAACAGAATTGGTCATGCTGGTAGTATCGGTGACTCACATGTAGCCACTTTTGTACTTGAAACGGGAGCTAAGTGATGCAATTTGCTGTGTCTGCATCTCTAGCTCGGTAAAAGGTAGCGTGCCAGGCGCGATGGACAGAAGCGCGCCCTGATTTACCCCACGCTCCTCTCCGGGAGGAGCTCCAGGGCACAAACCAAGCTGCAATGTGGTCAAACCAAGGCACCAGTATGAAAATCTGCAGGGCTCTTTTTCTTTAGTCATAACTTCTCTTTTGCTATTGACAGCATCAGCCGCTCTGTGGTCTAAGAGCTTTCAGCTGAGCCAAAAGGCAGCGCTGCCCAGCGTGACAAGAGCAAAACGGATTGCATGGAAGAGCAGGCAGGGGAAGAGACAGTTTTGTTTATTTTAAAACAAACAAAAAAGAAGGCACTTGGTAGGAGTCAAAAGGTTGAAAAATGGTTTGCGAAAGACTTGCAGTAGCTAATACTGAAAGTGGCTGGTGGAGCAGCAGACACTCATTTCAGAAGGAAGCTGGTCAGGATCTCGGTAACCCCAGGGTGAGTCTGCGCTGGAGGGAGGAAGCGCGATACCAGCGTGGGGTTGCCTCCTGATTGCTGCACTTCAGGCCTCTGCTGCGGTTTGCAACTAGCCAGAAATACAGGCACTCTCCATTCAGCTCCGGTGCTCCCGAGCCCACAGCAGGCARTTACTGCAGAGGTACGTTCTGGCCCCACTGGATATTTTTCTGTTTTCCTGTTGGGGTCCCTGCTGTGTTGCATGAGGAAGAGATGCAAGCTAAGGTCATGGGAGGAGCAGATGAATCTGTAATGCTTCTGGTTTTTCAGCAGGGCAGGTGTTTTTCTAGAGAATCACAAAGTATGACTTTGTAGAATAAAAACCTAAACGTGACAAGAGCAGAAGGAGGAGGCAGCGTAAGAGGGAGGAATATTTGGGGAGTGGCCTTTGGAGAACTGGTGGGGTCTGTGGAAAGCACCATTCAGCTTGGGTCCTGCTTGAGTCAGGCTTGGACTGGGATGTTTCCTACAACTCCCCAAATGCTCCAAACCCAGTGCTGAATGCTCAGATACGTCCCCAAGCACTGAAGTAGCTATAGATAGGGTTCACCAATGTAGATCAGCCCAAAAGTGAGGCCAGCACAACGTTGGCCTTAGGAAAGTAAACGTAATAATTTTATCTCAGCTACCTTTCCCCATTCCCTGCTCCCAGCACATCTAGAGTACAGCTGAGAATCCATCCTCACAACGTCATCACTGAGCCCTATCCCTGTAAGGTATCTCCTGGGACAGAAGTGTCCCCCAAGTAGGGTAAGGCTGTTTGCTGAGAAAGAGCTGTGTCCAGGCTGGCTGCACGCCACAATCACAGAAGGTAGTGCAGGTACTTAAGAGAAGCATGTTGAGGTTAAATGCACTTCGTTTTACTTTATTGCTGGTCTAGGATACGGAGTTGAAGAAACCAGCATGCTTATTACTTCTCATTTGGCTTTTTGTCTCTCCTTTACTGTGTTCCCACTCCACACCGGTAGATACCTTTTGAAGACTAGGATGATGTTCAGCAGCAGCAGCTTGTAAAGGAAGAGAAAGAAGCTGCTAGCATTCTTTTCTGCCACTTTATTGGGGGAAAAAAGTCTTTTGTTTATAACTTTTCTTTTTGCTTTTAGAGTAGAAGTCGAATCCCATTGCTTTTCTAGGCAGTGAGGTGGTGGCATCAGCCGAGCTAAGGCAGCGAAATCTCAGCCAGTGTGAGGGAGAAAGTGTTTTGATTGGAGGGTTTGGTATTTGTAAGGGTTTGCAACTGTTGAGAACTTCTGCTTGATTATGGTAGCTGATATTTTGGGGAAAAAGAGCCCTGGTTAAAAATTTGTCTACGTCCTTCATCTGAGAGTGATGACCAAGTTTGGTGTCTCCTGCTTTAACTGAAGGGCTCCAGCTCTACTTCTAAAGGCCGGATTTGATGTTTACTTGAAAACGTAATGAAATTTTGCCTTCCAATTCCAGTGTCCTTGTTGAAAAATACTGGTAAATGCCTCTGTGGCTGCCTCTTTAATGAAAATCAACTTTTTTTTTAGTCCTTGTGATTAAGGGGATAAAATCTTGAAAATAAACTGGATGATCCTGTAAATGCATAAACTCTAGAAGGAACAGGAAAGAGCATCAGATAATTTTATTTTTAATTCCTTTTTCTTTAAAATCTTTTGGGGTTAATGGTACAGAAACTAGCAAGATAAATATTTCCAAGGTTCTTGAGTCACAAACAGTAATGTTGTGTAATATATGAAATTAAGCTATATGAACTAAGCACAGATATAAGAAACACCTACAAACCATTTCCACTAGGAAATTTTGTTTCTAAGGAAGAGTTTACTCACGAAATAGTGCTTTGGGAGAGAATCAGCGTACTTGCGTGAACTTTTGGCTCCACTGAGATCTCCTAAACATTGACACAATTCTCGGAGGTTTTTTTCTTGTTTATTGATTAATATTTTTAGCTGAAGGTTCTTAAATAACTTCAGAGAATTAAGTGTTTGTTAAATCTGCCCTTTTGCTAAAAAGGCTTTCTGGCCAGGGAGGTTAATTAAATAATTGCCTCAAATTCACAATTCAAGCTTCTGATCTTGCAACATGCTCTGTACAACTGACTTATCGCATTTATGTGAAGATCACTGCAGATGCCAAACCTGTATTAAGAACAGAACACACATTATGTGTGCAATGTATTTATTATGGTGTCTTTATATAATAGTCTATATGCTAAAAGAAATGGTATTCTGAGAGTTTCGATGCTGAAGAATTTTTGGAAGCTTAGGGCCAAGGATTAGGGACCTTTTGGTTTGAAGAATGATTCTTAGTGACCCACCTGAGGAATTTTCCTTTATTAAACTAACAAGGAAAGAAAACATAGAGCAGTTCAGACTTATCAAATTGTTACTTCTGCTATAGTGAATTTGATTAGGTAAGGGAAGGAGTTTCACATGATCCYAAAAGCTTTTGTGTTATGCTTCTTTCTTGTAAGTCCACAAAATGGCATTATTCTCCTCACACTGGACTTATGCCTGACCTCCATGTCAGCAAACAGCAACTCGTTTTTGTAACCTTTAAAAAAAATGAGCTGAGTTTTAAAGGTACTGCTAACTTGCAAAACATCTGCAAGTCTAAAGCCAGTTACTTGAAAAGAGATTTTAGATCTTATTAGAAACAATGCAAAGCTTAGCAGGATCTTTCTGCCCTGTTAAAGGGTGAAATTTTGACCTGGACCAAGTTGGACCCATAAAACTTCTGTGAGCCGTCAGAGTTTCCCTTGTACCCATTGGCTGACTGTCAGCCCAAAGGTACTTTTGGGCCATTTTCAGTGATGTGCAAACGTCAACATTTCTTGCCATCGGACAAACTGTTCAGGATCTTAGTTCCTACACATGGACAAATTGGTGTTGAAAGTGCTCTGTAAACTAGGTGAATGATGTGGGAAGACACTGTTGGCCACTGAAAATAAGTTGACAAGGTCACATGTAGCCAATAAAATTCCTGTTGCTTTTAGATCCAGCTGACAGGCATCCTTTAGACTTGAATATTGCTGTTTAACCTTCCCAAGGACCTCCAGAGCTGAAATATTTGACAAGAAAACTGAAGCTCAACACCAAGGTCTTCCCTGCTCATGAATTTTTCATGTCTTTGTTTGAAAAATGCTAGGCAGTAAAACCCTCTCGTTATCTCTGCTGTAAAGCACAGTAATTAACATTCACACTGCAAAAAAAAACAAAACAAAACAAAAAACTTGTCTTGTTTCTGTTGAAGCTTAATTGCTTTGTTGATTTTATCTTCTGGATTTGTGAGTGTTAGTGAGTTCCCCCCACTCGTGCTCTCTTCTCTTCATTCTTCCTCGCTCATCCTTCCCATTACAGATCCCAACGTTGTCTCATGGAAGTAAGCAAACCATAGACCGTTGACTATGGACAGACCAGGATTCAGCACTGAGTCCCACGCCTTCCCATGAAACAGAATCAATTAACTAACCTTGCAGTTAGGTGGTATTAATGCTTTTGTTTGCATTCAGGTGCTGATTAACTATTTTGTCATGATTGCTTTAATAAAACCTCAGATACCTTACACTTGGCAGCCAAGGCTGGAGCAGTTCTGTTCAGCAGCGCCTCCATCCTGCTGTGCTCTTCCATTCTGAATTTGGATCAAATTGATATCCCCTGTCACAATTCTGTCAAAATCTTCCTGTTTGATGTTACAGTCAGAACAAATCTTGTGTCAGAACACGGTAGAGCAGATAGATGCACGCTGGCGTATAGCCAGGCATGCCTAAATCTCACACCAGTGTCCCAGTAAAATGTTGTCAACCTGAAAATATATCCTGGGGAATTGTCTAAAGTTTATCTACAAGCCCTTACAATATGGAAGACGATTTCCCTGTCCTCAAAGTGAAATCATCTTTATCTGACGCGAGCTGCGTCGCAGCGGCGGGGAGCGGGAAGGCTCTGAGTATCGCCTTCTCCGGAAACGGCATCTGCATCTTCCCCGTGCTGTGCTTTCTGGTTCTGAGGCTGGTCTGCTCCGTGTCCTTTCTGCACAGTCTAAGCAGCAACGTGGACGGGATGAACACCATGACCTCTCATTAATAAATATGACCAGAGAGACCGGATCTGTATTCCTCCGTCTTTCTGCCTTAGCTGAAATGAACTTTTCTTGTTAACACTCTGAATTCGTCATGGCCTGTGATGGTGGATTTGAGTCACTACTAGAAGTTTTGGTAGAGGATTATGAAGATCGAAACCTCTGTGCAGCTGCTGTCCACTGTCACCAAGCATAATTACATCCTCCGGGTACAGAGAGAGCAAATGCTGCAGGTTCAGTGTTTTACCCAGAACCATTATCGGCCCACTCTGTAACTTTGTTCCCCACACTGGACTTCAGTTTCCCCACAGATTGTTAATCTTGGTGCTGAGAGTTGCTTCTCAAATGCAGCGTACAAATTGCGGTGACCCAGGTGAATTAGGATCTGAGACAGCATCCCCCATCCCTTGAACCTGGACGGCACAAGCCGGATAGGTAGCTCATGCTGATCTCCAAAAGTGCAGTGGTGGCACCTGTCTTACGCACTACGTGCAAATGTGCAATTGCAAGCGTTAATGGAAAGATAACTTGTATAGCTTGACTTTTTTGTTACAAAAAGCTCTGTATTGCGTACAAACGACAAATTATTGCACGTTGTAAAGTAACGCAAGGGCTTTAATGCACTCGTCAGTATGATAGCAGGAGTGTAGGAATATGTTAACCACCATTCAAATCTCTGGCAAACTTTTCTAGCCCATAATAATTAGCTGCTTTATCAATGAATATCAGAGCAGTCCACATATATATATATAAAAAAATCCTGAATCTCACCCTTATTGCTGTTGAAAGGGAAATGAGTATGCTGATTACCTACATGCCAGTTGCTCCATCAATTCAATGTAGGGAAACAATTAGAGTTCGGAAAATTTGCAGTTCATTTGCATTAAGAGAAAAAAATCTTTATTCAAAGATAATTATTGCTTAAGAATTTGCTACAAAAATACCAATGGATTTTCTCTCTTTAAATAATGTTTAATATTCATAATATGTTATACTGAAGAAAAGTACATATACCTATCTGCCAAAGGTAGTATTTGCGAACAATAGATACTGTTCTGCCTGGAAAGTGCAAAAAGCTTTAGCTAGGATAAGGGTCATTATCATCATCAGTATTATCATTTTATTCCTCCTTAAATTCTGAAACAAATTGAACAAAGACTTTTTCAACAGTTAAGAATCTGAGGGAGTTTAATTAACCCATTAAAGAAAATTCTACTACAGAGTTTTAAGACTCATGAGGAAAAATTGAGCTCTATGCATTTTCGTTGATCAAAGGACAATCCATGGAACAAAAGCTTCTGAACATAATTTTTTAGCCTCCCCTAGATGTTGAAGAGCATTAAGCCTTTAAAAATTACCATTAATGTATGTCAACTCCCCCAGTTTCTTTTTCTTGTGACTTTGAGCAGATGTAGTTCACATTTATAACCAGCATGATCTTCACCATCTGAACATTCATGATTTTATGAAATAAGACCCTTGAGACATAATGTTTTATTCCCTCAGGGTGACATGTACCCATGAAGTGACTCAGATGGAAAGCTTGTATCTGTTACACTGACTAAACTTTCTCTCTGTGGTGGCACCGAGACTGTCAAATCAGTGGGCGGCTTGGTTTGATTGACAGTACCGTTTTGAAGGTCGTTTTGCTCAATGTATTCAAAGTGAGACAGATGTGGCTTTTTTTTCAGTTCTTACTCTGATTAATTGCCTCATTCAATTTCAACTCTATTGCAGTTAAACATTAATTCAGTAGGACTTAATAATGTATTCATTTATGATCTTGCTTGTGCATTAATGACAATGATTTGCTGTTTTTTTAATTATAGGGATCCATGCAATGCGTATTTTACATCCACTTACAGGAAAATGCTGTACACTCTTGTTCTTTTATGTCAGATAAATTAAACACTCAAAGAAGTGCTGAAGTACTTTATGAAATATTTCATTCTAAATATTTGCTGCAAAATATGTATTGCTACAGATGCCAGCTTTAAAAACACTTGGAAAAGATTTGTATATACCTAGGGATTACATCTTTTCATATATTGTATGAGTAATAGTCCCAGACCTTTGCAAGACCACTGCACAGAAAAATGTGCATCCTGCTTAATAAGAAAGTGTCTTTGTTTCATTTTAACATTAATTAGAAGGTTTGCTTTGTTTTGGCTTTCTTCTATTTCAGTTCTTTCCAGTAATTCAGGCATTCTGGGATGAGTGGTTTCATGTGGCTTCTGCTTCATGACAATATGCCTTCTAATCAACAGGCATCTCCAGTGGACCCCTGGTTTCCCCCAAATGGTCCTTTTGAAGTCAGCTCATAAAGAATTGGCTAAGCTTTAAATGCAACTGCATTGCATCTATAGTGACTTTAAGCCTACATGTTCTTTGTATTACTGGGACTTTCCTTGGTCATGTTTCTTATTCCATAAAACGCACAGTAGTACAAAACCAATTTTCATTCTCTAGGCCTCCGCATGTATTTCTTCATCTTGATGGTAATCAAAAGTAAATATTCCTGCGATAAGTATTTCGTTGCTTTGTGCCTACTCTCTTGGTACGTTCCATCTTTATTGTTATTTCAAACTGAAGGGTAAATAACCATTACATGCAGTCTTGGTTATCCAATCTACTAGAGTTACATAGTATTTATATAGAATTAAAGCCCCATGTCTTCTATGGGTGGCAGTGGACACTGCTACATATGAGTATTTTTGTCTTGATTTAGACATGGTCAGAGCTGAAACAGCTAGTTAGCCTGGTAATCTGTTAACTGGTTACCTGATTCTGTGTTAACGGCGCTCCTGACTGCACGTATGTGGTTTCCCTGTGGTAGCATTAATACTACACATAGTTCCTGCTAGCATAATTACTTAGTGTAGCTTGAAAGGTCTGATCACCTACAGCTAAAATGACACTTTAATGGGGATTACAGTTTTCCAGCTCAAGTATTCGGGAGCTTTAATTAAGCAGGGAAAGGCCAGATCAGTAGCAGAGTCAACATCTCTCTGTTGGATGGCATCCTGCTTTGATCCTGAGCTGTTTATTGGTCCCAGGCGAGTGATGTATGGGGACAGCCTTTTTGCTGTAAATGGTTTTACATATTCAGCTCTCTAATAAAATTTCAAACACTGTGAACCACATAACTGTTCATCTCAAGTTTTCATTATTTTTTAACCCCCTCTCTCAAGTCCAGTTTCAAATTTTCTGATGAAACCTGGAGTGGAATTTCTTCTTTTTCTCTTTCCCTCCTCTCCAATCAAAGGCTACATCTATTTTTTCTTTGCACACCTCAAACTTAATAGTTTTGCTTATTCTCATCATTTTAGAACCACAATTGGGAAGATACTAGCTTATGTTCTACTATGGCCACTAGATCTTAAGGTTTTGGTTCAACACATACTTCAGGGCTGTCCTGAGCTGAGACATCTTTGCACCTTCTGTGTGTATCTCAATGCACGTTGAAGTTGATGGGAGTATTTCTGGTGATAGTAGAGGGAGGTGAACCAGTGTCTTTCAAATGGTTACCAGCTATATCTGTCTGTCTTAAGTATCTGCACTGGGGCTTTGAATTCATAGTGTCTCATGGGTTCTTCGATCTTTGAGCAGTTAGTTTAAACTTCTCTACAGCATTTTATTTACACATCTGGATTGCATGGGAGGCATCAACCAGCCTAATCCAGAAATTCTAATTAGCACTTTACATCTTCAAAGCATTGTACAAACATGAACTAATCATATATTAATCACTGTGAATTTTATACTGGCTTATGTATTCTCTTATGTGCCAGGTACTGCAACCTGTCATATTATGAACCATAGCATTTAAGATACGAATCCAAGCTCTTCAACTTTGTGTTTTTCAGAAAGAAAGCAGTTGTCTAAAAATAACTTCTACTCCTTTTCTTCATTGTCTTTTGCATTTGGCGTTATTGTTATTCATTTTTGTAAAAAGTATCCTTATTTCTATGAATGATGTTGTCCAGTGATATTTACTCTGATCTGTTTACTTTGATTTGTGCTTATTTTTATTGTTGATTGGCTTAACTGTTTTGTGTCATTCTGTGTGTTCTAGAGTTGCTAAATAGCTTGCAGTATTGGTTTTGTTTAAATTTACCAAAAAAAAAAGGGGGGGGGGGAACCTTGTAGTGTTTGTGCCAAAGCTGATTATTCTTCTCCTCTGCTAAGCCTATATAATTAATTTGGAATCTCTCTCTCTCTCTTCTTGCTATTTGTTTCCAAATAAAATAATACAAACTTGGTAAGATATCAACAGCAAGCCATTTAATGAAAGTATTAGTGCTACACTGAAGCTGCTATAAATGCAATTCTGTTGCTAGTACAGTGGTTCTGATAGGTCACACCTGACAAGACGTGAAACCAGAGCAGGTTTATTTTTAATAGTTACTCCTTGAAGAAAATAAGCAAATTTAATTGTGAGGAAAATTAGCAAGAGAGCGTCTAATAACTGTTTTGCTCTCACGCTGCAGGAAAAGACTTAGCCCGGGATCCTATGGGATGTGGGCTCCATCCTTTTCCACCCATCCACAGCTCGCTGCAAGAGCTGTGCTTGGGTGATTTCCAAACTTCAGCCAGAGCTGGCACGGAGGAAGGCTGACCATCCTCGGCTGGCAGCACCTGAGGAGCAGGGCGTTCGTTAGCTGCTCCAGGAGCCAGAAAGTTTTCGGATTGCTGAGAGTTGTGGAAACATGTGATTCACACTGGCTGTGTTCAGAGGATTATTGCTGATACTAACCTCTATTAGCTCTAGCATGATGTGATTTGCTTAGACATTACCATGCTGATTACATGTAAACTTTCCATACTTACCATGTACTACACCTCCCAAAGGAAACAACTGTATTTGGAACAAAAAAGATTTAGGGTTCACCCACACAAAAAATGCCGGAAACTAGTAGGAGCAGAATATTAAAGTGATACATCTTCCTAATAACCAAAATAGGCAATATTGTGTGGTTGCTGTTGGAATTTTTCAGGCAAGCTTGATTAATTATTTGAAATATGTTGGGATGATGGTTCCCACTTAGATATTCCATTTGTTTGTCATCTTTTTAGGATGAAAAATTTTTGAGAACGAATTGTACTGAAAAGTTCTGGAGCTTGTGTGAACCGATTGCAAAAAGCACAAAAATGTCTGTGTGGACTAAAATTGCAAATATGCTTACATTTTAGAGAAAAATATACTCTTTGGTATTTAATGGCTAGGTACTGCATTTCTAAAATTACATTAAATGAGATCAGTACAGTAAATGAGGAAAAGTATCACACTGCCTGCATTTATAATGTATGTCATTGTCCTTAGAGATCATCAGATAAGCAAATAAGAAAGTGATTCCTCATTACTTTTTTTCGGTGAGTAATTACTAGTAATGTTGATCTGTATTGTGCATCATTACTTGCTCAGTGTCCTTTATTAAAAAAGGAGAAGTATAGAGGTTTAATGAATGCTTTTTAGCTAACCAGAAAGTTGTTGAAATAAAACTCACTTCAAGCAAATTTTTTCAAAAAGTAAATATTTTTACACATTTTCATCATCAATTCTTAGCAGTGTATTCTCAAAACAGGACTGTCTGATGGACAATATATCATTGCTGCCCTTTAATAGTCAAGAAAATTGAGGCACAAAATTACACAGCAAATTGTTGTCCGAGGCAGGAGATAAACTCAGTTTTTGCTTGCAGTCTTTGTCTTCTAACCGCTCAACTTCACTGCTTTCAAAACTTTCAGTGTATGAGCAACAGAGAAAAAGTGAATTTTACCCTTAATGTTTGTAATAAGATATACAGGAACTATTTTATTAACTTTGAGAGCAATACAAAAGTACCTTTATACCATCACTGATGGAGGATGTGCTGGGATAAAGAAGCAATATCTGGCAAAGGTGGCTTATGTGCAGAGCAATGTCTCTTGTTCTGCTTCACTAATGGTAGCTATGGCAACCTCAGGACATTAACTTATGCAGTGATTGCAAGCGTAAGCATCAAAGCAAGTAATTAGGGAGACAAATGGAAAGTCCTGATGGATTCTTCCATCAAGATCAAAGCTTTATATAAGTTTTTCATTAATTTGGAAACAAGCACTTAGATGATTTGTATGTTATATTAGGCTATCAATGAAAATTGGGACCAAAGCCAAATTGTTTTGTAATTTTTCAAGAAAGGGCCACTCAACCCAGTCAAAAACCTTTTTAATAGCAGTAATTGTAACTCAGGAGTGCACCAGTTGAATCAGGCCAAGGAAGTACTCAGCATTCTCCTAGATGTTTTCAGCAGAAGTATAATCCTGATAAATTTGTGTTATTCTTATCATTACCAGGAACACTGATTGTAACTCAAAAAATTTTAACAGTACAATATTTAATCCATGGCATGTATTCTAAGCGTTTGCAGGATCATAGGATGAGAGGGATACTCTCTCAGTATCTGCAAATCAAGAATGGAGGGTTGCTGGCCGAAATTTAATGACCTCTGCTGTACACATGCTCTGAACAGATGATCCGTGGTCCCTTCTGGTTTTATCCTCTATTAATCTAATCTACAAGATTAAAAACAAAAACAAAAAAACCCTTCAGTCTTAAATATGCTAACCTGTCTTTGTTAATGAAAAAGACTGTGCAGTGTAAACCCCRTGGACAGCACAGAGACCTCAAATAATAGGGGAGATGATAAATTGCGCAAAGCAACAAAGAGTAATTGTAATGTAAATCTTTATGTAAACCTTTTGATGGGCAAGATCTCTCTGTGTAGAGTGTTTAGAGTGAATTTGAAAGTATCATACTTTCATACTTTTCACCAACAGCAAGCATTTCAACAACTGTAGACTATATTTTCTTAACACCAAGATGTGCTTTTCTGAAAGGTAAATTATCCAAATTGGGCAGGAGTTTTCAAATCAGTAGTACTCATACAGCACTTCACTGTTTATAGAGCTCCATGTAGGATACTGTGATGGTCCCTAGAGCATCAATAACTTCATTTTGTTGGGATTCTGAGGCAGGCATTAATATTTGGGTTGGGCTTTCATTTTTAATTGATGAGGGAAAAGACTATCTGCCTTTCTTTCCTTTTTGATAATGCGAGCTTCTCTTTAGTAACTTCAGACAGCCCAATTCTTCAGTTAAAGATGAATTAAGTTTTCCTGTATTTCAAATTAGCTCTCTGAGGGTGGCATCAGCTCTGTTCCTTTTATGTTTAAGTCCCAGTTCTTTAATCTGTTTCTAATACATTCTGTTCAGCAATTTTGCATTTCTGTTTTAGTGGAAGCAATGCTGATTAATTCCTTCTTATGACATCTGTGGCTGCATCCTAGATTAAACCTACTCTAATACAGAGCCTATCATTAAGTGTTAAATATTCTTGCAAGGCTACTTAAATTAGAATCAACATCAGTGGATCATTTAGTAGAGAGTCGTTAATTCTCCATCTTACGGCAAGGCCACATTCTGGTGATGCTTTTAATCACAAGATTATTGAGGTATGATTTGAAAAGGATATGTTGCCCATATTTTGCCTTTGGGCAAATTATGAAAGGTCAAGTTGCCAAGGAAACAAAATGAAGATAACATTACTAATTCCTGAGTCCAAGAGTTGTCTTTCCTGATCATATCATTTGCTCAACATATATGCTTAGAAAAGATACCAGTTAACAATATCTCTGCCATTTAGTTCCACAGAAAATGGCTTTATGACCCTTTCTCTTCTAGATAGTGTTCATAATGATGATAAGACTCACCAGAATACTTTGCCTCTATATAACTCACAGATTGATGGTTTGATGTTTTACAGATATGGTAAATATTATTCTTAACTTACAGAAGGGAAAATAAGGAATGGAGGGGTTACCGTTTACATTTTCAAGTGTAGCTGCAGACTTAAGATTTTACCAGTTTAGATAGCATAATTTACAGCTCTTTAGAGAATCCTGATGTTCATAAAGTGAAGAGTACTTGATAACATAACTTCATTAAGGCACCTCAAGTTAAACACTCAAAATCACGAAGCCATGAAAATTTCCTTCTGATCATAATTCAGGCCAGTGGCAGAGCCAGAAAGAGCTCTCCAGTGTCTGCTGCTTTCCAGACTCTCATGCTTCCTCTTTTTCTGTTATTTCCTTGTTTCTTTTTTCCTATTCCAGGTGGGAAGCAGTAGTATAGGATTGGCTCCTATGCAAGAAAACCTATATAGAGTAGAATGCTATAAAGAGTGTCTCCCTGCCCCTCTTCCCCTTCCAGCCATATATRTGTGTATTTATATGTGTGTGTGTCTTTGTGTCCAATTCCTTGTCCTTCCTTTGGACAACACATAAAAAAGGAATCATTATATTCCCTGAAGTATCGGCATCTGAGATTGTGGTAGATTCTGTCCTTAAATTTCCATTCTGAACTGTGCTGTGTCGTAGGGCGCTGCATAATGAATACGACCCTGCCAATCAAGACACTCTGTTTTATATCACTTATTACTAAATTGAAAATGGTGTTTTACTACAGCAATAAAGAGCTGGTACAGCATGAGGTACATTTTTATACAACTCTATGAACTTTGTCATTGAAAACATTATAGCCTTGAATTTGAGAGCACAGTGGAAGGCAATATAATTTGATTACCTATATTAATCAAGTAGAGTACAACATATAAAACCAGTAATGCATAAGTCTGACTGGAGCCAGATAACCCTCTTGTGCATCTTAGAAAGATTTATTTTCAGTAATATAATTCATTTGACATGAAAGTATCATAATTGCAGTTGCTAGGAAGGATTTCTTTCTTTCCTTTTTTAGGGAAAAAAACTATCATGCTTTCAAGAGCAGCTTGTTCTTTTAAAGCTCTGCTTACTGAAAATTGAAAACAAAGATTTGTTTTTGTAATTGTGGCAATTTTTCATTAACCAGCTGAGCTAACAAAGTGGTTTGTTTTGAATGCTGTTTCTGCTTCATAAACAAAAGTGTGTTAGGTGTGAATTAAAAAGAATTTTTTTTTTTAATCTACATTGGGAAGCATAGAACCCTGCCGTTCTCAACATGCACTTCTGAAAGCGGGCCAGAAGCTCCTGAGCTTTTAGTTATCTGTACAAATACTTCTCATAAACGCTGGGGAGAAGCTTCCCACACTCTAGCTCCATGAAAAGGCTTTACAGCAAATTTGAAGGCACCTAATTACTCTGTAGTCCATGAAAACCCTTCTTCTTATTATATGTGCAGTAGTGACACACATTAATAATGTCATTATCATGAGTTGCTATTTATGCATTTTATTGCTGTATGTGGCTGCAAAACCATTATTTCAAGCATATGTACTTGTTGGGATATCACTGTTTGATATGGCAAAAATCAAGACAGGTAAAAAAAATTGACTACGGGTTGTGCTGCACCTCCCATTGGAGCTGAAGCAGGAAGACCTGTCTCATTAATAGTGCCAAGATACACAAACTGAGAGGCGTTGGAAGAATGTGGTTAAGGCATTTTTCCAGTTTTTCAAACAGATTTCACATTTGGCTTTGTTTATAATAACCTCCTGAAACATGAAAAGTTTATGTAATCGAATGTCCTCTGACTCTGACAAAAATGTACCAGTTTGTTCCATCTAATTTTGAGCAGTTTTATCATTGAGCTGATGCCACTGGGTACTAATTAAAGGCAACAGAGTTCATACCCAAACAGACAGTGGTTTTAGTCCCCTCTCATTGTTGGTCTACGGTGCAGGAAGTTTTTTTTTTCTGTTCTTGCTCTTCAGTCTTCTATGCTTTTTCTGTTACTTCCCCTCCTGTTGAGATGTTTCCGCTTTCTTTTATTCTCTAATCATTCCATTATGGATTAGCCATACAGAGAGCTGTCGCTACTGAGGAAAGACATTGAGGTGATGGAGTTTCTTTTCATGAATGACATCTATCCACACAGCTGTGAGCGTTTCCACATTTGTCCTGGAAGAAAAATATATATTAAAAAATTCTGTAGTGACAACAGAAAGAATAATGGAGCCCCACCTGAAAGTTTCAGCGTTGTTCAGCTCAGGAGGATTTCCTACTTGTGTTCGACTTTTTGGAATTGTACCACCAGCCTTGTCCTGATCTTTGAGGCTTGTGCAGGTCAAACCGCCTCTGCAGTCTGAAAGCAGAGTACTGAGGTAGCAGCTCCTTCTGTAAATCATTACATTTGCATCAATCATTGACCATTGGAAGGCTGACAAGAACAAATGAGTAACTAGCAGGGTCATGGTAGGGAAGAGAAGAGCAGATGTACTAAGGTAATGGGGAGCCTTTACGATTTCACCTGAAACAGCAAATGCTTTAAAAAAAAGCAAGGGGGAAGAAAGGCTTAATGTCTGAAGGTTTGTCATTCAGTGGTTCAAAGAGTGATTTTCCATGCAATGGCATAGACCTTGAAACTTTTATGTTTAGCTTTGTCATGGCATAATTTTGATTCTTTGAAAGTGAATAACCCACTGGGTTATTCTCTAATCAAATTAGCTTGCAGCCTCTGCTATATTACTTAGATTATGTTGAAGACACCCAAACGCATGCTCCAGGCAATGATTGTCCTTCACTCCTAAGACTTACCTACTTTAATGTTTTCAAGATCTGAATGGAATGAAAGAAAAAAAAAGATTTAGTTTGCATGGTATTCGTGTTAATGACTACTGCTGGAGATTTTCTGTGTTTTTTACAGTTTGAATTTTAAATCTTTTTTATTTCCATCTTGGTGAATTTATTTTTTCTGGGGTAGCTTACCTGTTGGGGAGCAAGGCATCCATCCTTCAAGGTTTATTTTAAAAGCAATGGTTGAAGTCTTGAAGCATGTGCTCTGAGAGCTGGCTTGGGGGAATACATCTTCTATAGATGTCTCACTTGAGCTAAATCATTTACCACATTTGAGTGTTAATGATCAGTAATGCAAACAATAATGGTAGTTATTGTAATGTTTATAATTTTTAGCCACAACACATAAACCCTGCTATGAGTTAAATAGCAATGGAGTTAAATAATGTTGATTATTAGGTTAATTATATATAAGTATTGTAAATCTTGTCCCTGACAACAGCAGAGACTTCCCTTCTTAGGCTGAAGGCCTTCAGCAAAACAAAGCATCTGATTCATATAAGCTCCCTATATTTTATATTCATTCAAATACAAATGAAATGTATTTCATTTTACTGGTTTAAGGTATGTTGAGAACACTGTACGTGCTTTAGATTATTTTCCAGGTCCAAATTCCTAATTGAGTAGTGTGCTAACAATAATATTACAYGTAGCATCATAGCAGAGTGGTTTAAGACATGTAACTTGTAACCTTTACTTCACCACAGCTGAGTTCACATTGGCTTCAACCTCCTTATCCTACCAGATCCAGAATAAATGGTTAGAAGACAAGGCAGAGATTTTTATTCATGATGTCAGTTCCACTACTGTGATTAGTTCCCACCTCTGAGTGTTCCTCTTTAAAATTTTGGGTGGCCGGCTTGCATTTGAATGGAAAAATCTGTGGTATATTTTCAGGAAAAACCTTAGAGTCATCAGGTGGAGGTCTTCATGCGTAGCCTGTTCTGTTCTTTTCTTGCTATACCACTTGGACTTATAGGGAAAAGTAATACTTTGCGAAAGAAATAAGTTGACAGCACGAGTAAGGGAGAAAGAATATATATACACCCCCCAACACACACACATATATACATATAAATGAAATATATAAATGAAATGAAATAAACATTCACATGAATCAGCCCTAACAAATCACGGCAAGTTCCCTAACCAGAAATCCATCACCCTCATTCTAGAAGGTCACTTTTATTAAGCACGATACTAAGGTATTAAGAACTGCTTTTTATACTGAGTTCCATGCCGAAATTTCCTCTAACAGCTTCCTGCCAGCTAATACTGGTTCTGCACTAAGGGAAGACAGCCATGCATGTTCTCCGCTAAATAAATATGTAAATGAAATTTCCAAACAGAGTTACATACAATGGAGCCAGAGAGCTGAGAATAACTAAATGTTTTCCATTAGAGCAGGGGTACTTCAACAAGTCCTGTTATCTCATAGTGGCCGAGTACTTTTTGGTGACTCCATCATGATGTGGACGTGGCATGTAAATGAACTAGATCTGCAGTCCAAACAGAAGGAGAAAACTGATGTTTATAATAAGTGGGAAATTACTAGACAGATCATTATGGTTAAAGTGGCTTTTGGCTATATCCATATTAAGTCCTAAACTCCTCCTTAATTTTAAAGAAAGCTTATAGCTGCCCCCCTCCCCGTAAACTGCAGCAGCCTCTCATAGTTGTAAATAATGGCTTTAAGCCACTTCTCTTCTGTCGGACGTCTCCCGTGGCGGCATCCTTGCGCCAAACAGCAGCGGAGCTGCTCGGCGACTCCTCTGCCGTCTCCGCTCCTCGCCGAGAGCACCAGGAGCCGAAGCCACCACGGCGCCAGGTAGCTCCAGGCTGGGGGGGCGGCGGCAGCGGGGCCAGGTGTCTCCTGCAAGCAGCCGCAGCTCGACGTTGTAGGAAAGCAAGTAATGGATGTGCGTCTAGTGCCTTAGTGAGACACCATATACAGCCCTGAAAGCGTGATGCCTCCCAGAGCGTCTGCCTAGTGAAAGGAAAACAAGTGGCGGGCCACACGACGCCATCGCGAGTGGGGAAGGGAAAGGACTTGTCAGCGCTTCACAAGAGGGGCAAACTGCACCTCTTCCCTTGTCGGAGTTTCCTCCGTTTTGCAAATGGGTGAAAGGCAGTGTCAGTTGTTGAACGTTGCGCGCACCCTCCTTTCAATCACCGAGCTCGGCTGCCGCATCGCGCCACCAGGGCTGCATGGAGATGAATCGAAACAGGAACGGGGTGAAAAAGCTTCAGTTCATTATTTGCTCAGCCCTTGCAAATGCTGTGCTAAATTCAGCCCTTAGTTTGCATTACCCCTTGGTGTAATCACGGGCATTGCTTGTGAAAGTGGCCTTTTGCATTGTCCAAGCTCTCTCTTTCTTGGCCAATATAGGTGAACTTAGCCATAGGATTGTCAGTATGCAGCTGTCTTTCTTTGGGTTTCTTAAAGCATCCATTGCAAGGGTGCCAAAATACTGTAACGGTGGATATAATGAGTATCATTACAGTATTACACTACCCATGAATTGACTTCAAGGCAGCTATATCAACCCACCATTAAATAGTTAGAATGAGTCCAAATAAAGAGAGAGAGATCTAGATTACATATAGAGATATAACACCAGATATTTCTACTTTTTTAACTATGGAATAGATTAATGGAAAAGACATCATTAAATCCTCCAGTAATTATGGAAAGTCTTTATACTTGTGTATTAAGGCCTGAAGTAGGAGGTAAACATGGTAAAACAGCTAAAAAACCTCTCTTGGGTGTGATACAAGCATTGATGTGTGGATGGCATTGGAAGCTGATCTTTATATTTTTAATCAATGTGTTTTTATTAAACACTCATATAGCAGATTGCTTCTGCATAGACTATGATAAAAGGTTGCATTAGGAAAAGGCAGCCCTACTTTTCCTACTGGGGAGTGAGGTGGGGATCTTCATGAGAAAATTAGAGAAATCTGGTGGTTCTTACTTTTTTTTCCCCGAGATGGTGACTCTCTCCCATGAACTAGGTCTTTTTTAGACCTGATTTGAAAGTAGGCAGCTGTAGATCTTACTTTGTAGATCTCAAGAAATAATTTGTGATTATCCCTTTTATTCCAGAAGTGCTTTCTTGTATATAGGTGTAATAATAAAGGAACCGTTTTCAGCATAAAAGATGTGCTTGTCAAACCACAGCAATGATTTTCCAGTTGCTGGCTTTTTTAGTTGTGCAGCCTTCTAATATTTCTGCTTGAATTCTTTCACGACAGAAGCAAATGAAAATTACACCGTGGTTTTTAGGTCTCTGTTCCCTGATTTTTGCTTGTCATGTCATGAACTTCTTCGAAGCAGTGAAATGGCAGCCCATCTCCCTGAGAGCTCCAGACAGATTTCTAAAGTTGTCTTGTTAACAGCTTGTCAGAAACCTACATTTCAGTCTCGCTGAGTTTATATCATGCAAAAAAAAAAAAAAAGTTGCTGGAAATTATGATTTTTACAGGTTCTGACATTTTTCTAAAGAACTGAAATGCTCAAGGCTGCTGTCTCCCTTAACAGGCTGTGCTGTTTTGGGTAATATTCTGCGCTGCATCAACTGAACATCAGAGCAACATTCAGTTTCTTCCCTTTAACATGTTCTTTGAATTATTTAAGGTGTTTTGATGTTGGCTAGAATTTGTAACAAAGTCCTCCAGCTTTTATCCTAAAAAATCAAAAAGGTTGAGATTTTTTCCTTTTCCCCCCTCCCTCCTCTCCCTCTTCCTTTGCCCCCCCCCCAATGCTTTTAATAGATCCTTGCATGGATCATCAGGGGACTTTCTTTTATGTTGTACAGCTTGAAATGACTTAGTCAGGGTCTTCCTGATTAATTTATGAGTGCTAAGGAAAAGGGAAGGGGGGAAAAAAAACAGTCCTTGAGGGATTGACCTAAGCTGCAGCAGATCAACTCAATTTTATGGAATGAAAAGAGACTTAAACAGTATTTTTAGCGTTGGTGCCTCGACCGGYGGAGGTAAGGATGCTGCCGGTGTCTGGCAGGCTGCAGCCGGGCGAGGGCAACCCGGCGCGGGGCGGGCGAGGGAGTCGAGTTCGCCTCTTTGGGAGGCACCGAGCGCTTTCAGAGTTAACGCTGTGGCAGACTGGTGGATTAATGCGCTCTGCCTCCAAGGAACAAATGCTCTTTTTTTTTCCCCCTCCTTCTTCTTCTCTTTTCTGTTTTCCCCTCCCTCCTTGCCTTCCCTGGGCTTGCAGATGACAGCTGTTGGTCACTTAACAAAATGTCCCCTTGATTGCCGCTTCGCAGCGGGGCCCCCTCAGAGCAAGCAGCGCGCAGCCCCGACAGTGCATCGCTGCCCCTCAAAATTAGTTATAGCGCCCGGGGCGCCGGCGGCCGCGCGGCTCCGCTCCCGCGCGCTTCCTCTCCCTCGCCCTGCGCAGACAAAGCCTCGGCCTCGGCCTCTGCCGCGCTCGCAGCCTCCCCCTTCCCCAGCCAAATGCTGAGGAGAGAAATGGGAAGGAAAGAAAGGAAAGAAAAGAAAAAAATCGCTGCCCCGAGGCTCAGTCTGTTTCTTGCCGCTCTCCCCCAGCGCTGGGAAGCCCGGGCTGCGCAGCCGTGGCGAGGCCCTGCCTCATTTCATCAAGCTGTCGAGGAGGCAGCGGAGCTCAGAGGACGCGCCGCTGCCTGGGGCAAGTTCAAGTCAACATTCGATTTCCGTCGCCCCCCGGCCCCCGCCTCGCGCCTGGGCCCTCGCCACGCTCCGCAGCTCGCCTCCCCCCGCCGCCRCCGCCGCTCGCGCCTCCTCGCCAGGAGGAAGGGCTTGTGGGACCTTACGAAGGACACAGTGGCAAAATTGCTGCAATAAATCAGGGGCCCTCTGACACTTGGCGGTAGCTTAATGTTTTGGCGCTTTCTTTCCTGTGTATGCCTCAAGTCCCATTAGCAGGCTTTTCTGTCAGGCTGGCTCGTGATAAAACTCCCTCTTCCTATCATCCTAAGCGAGCCCCTGCAGACATGAATCCGGTACCAGGCGCGCGAGGAAGCGGCACCGGCCCCCCGCACGCGCGGGCGCTCGCCTGCTGCCCCCAGCATCGCCCGCGCCGCCGGAGGAGCGCGCTCCGCGGGCAGGGCGAGCCCAGGGCTCCTACAAACACGCTGGATTTTATTTCTTCGTTTAAAAGAAAGGCTGGCGAACTGGGTTTGAAGCCTAATGCTTCTCCCTGAGCCTCACTATTGGAAGGAAATGAGGTAACTAAGTATGGTCGGAAATAGTAAAAGAGCAGGAACGTGGCCATCCTCTGGGACTGTCTGGGTGGGTGTGTAAGTTTTGAAGGTATCTAAACCCTTCATATACCTTTTGCAACTTGTTACATGAATATTCTAGCATGCCAGCTTGCGCTGTGATTATAGACTGTATATTTAATATTTTGGGCTGCTCTTCCTTCTGCCTTATGCCTTCCCACGCAATTTTGTTTGCAGGTAGACTGGTTAGATTATGTGCCCCTCAGGGCTGGAATCTGTTTTTTCACACAGCCAGCTTAGATGTCTATCATCCTCTTCTTAAGCATAATATAAATAATGTGTGTAGGTATGTGTGTTTGTATATAAAGGAAAACAACTGTTTCTGTAAGCTGTTTGGACAGGAGCTTGCAACTTCTGTGATGTGCGGTGTCTGGTCTGATAGGGCCTCGAGGCTCTGGAGGCACGACCTAAATAATAAACATTAGAGCTTGGATGGAGCAGGAGGTATTGAATTTACGTAAATAAGGTGAGGTGAATTCTGTGCAGTTCCCAGATGCTTGGAGGATGTGACCCCGTTTCCGATAAAGGAATATTTCTCTGTACCTAACTGATGACATAACCCCAAAGTGTTGCCCATCTTGTTGCAATTCTTGCAAGACTTAGGTTGTTTTTGTTGGTTTTTCTTTTTCTTAGAGTTCTAGTTCTTGGTGTGAGGCAGTTATGTGAGAATGTGATTTCACATTAATAAGTGTAGCACTTTTATTATGTGAAGAAAAACTTGGTGGTCTGGAAGTTAAAATGCTTTGGGGGGGCAAACAAAAAGAATCAAAGGGTATTTGCATGGTTCCTGAACTCACCTGAGAACAATATTCAGAATCATATACAAACACCTGTGATCCAGATTCTACCACTTCTTTAACTAAATGCCTTTGCGAAGAGCGCTGTGCCAATGTAGGTGTCCCAGAACACATAGCCTAAATGCTTCTTCTGTAGATGCTGCTTATTTGGATAAAGCTGTGCATCGGCTTATTCCAGGCCTGGTCCCCTCTTACAGTCAAAAATATAAATGGCGAAAACACTCCAATTGTCCTAACTGTGTGGGCTGTGGGGTAGAGCTAGTGATCACACTACTGAACACGTCTGGCCATATAGGTCTACCAGAAAACTTCTATGGTGGAGACCTAGCTTTATTTGCTATGCCACAAATCTCTAAATATCTAACCTGCAGTTATTTGGAGTGATTTGATTTATGCTTATACATCATGAGAACTACAGCAGATAAAGTTTATGTTTCCCCTGTTTCAGCGTAAGTGTGTTTGGGATGAGGGAGAGGTTAGAGGTTCACTTCTAGTTCACTGCAGATCAGTGTGCTGCTGGTGGCATCTACGTTTCCGCAATAAAAGAAGGGTCTTTTCCAAATCTGCACTTGCCTCTGTTTTACAATAGCCACAACTTCCCCTCTTTTTTCCTCAGCTGAGATGATTGGTACAAGCCAAATACTGGAGTGCACCATGACTCCTTGGCCAGTCGTGGGGAAGTCATGATGGGAGGGGATCTCGAAATGTGAACTTCCACCTCAGCCACAGAAAAAAAAAGGCCGGGAAGCCTGAGCTATACAGATACACGTGTATATATATATATATAAATATTTGTTTATTTATTTCCATACGCTCCTGTCTCAGTTTCCTCAGGTCTTGGAGGCACAATAGTGGGAATGAGGTGGTAGTGGAGGAGGATGTGAGTGGGGATTCTGCAATCGTTTACACGGAGGTTAGGAAAGCACCAGCCTTTTCTGTTTGTTTCAGTCACTGCAGCATCCAGGCTTTGCTCTCCTGCCCTTCGAACAAAGGGCTGGTTTCGCGGAGTCGTCTGGGCATAGGGCTTTCTCGGTGAAGTGCCCGCGTCTGCTGCTCTTCTCCCTCTTCCTCTTCTGCAAAACTTGTATCAGCCTCTGTTGGGGCAGAGGGGGGAGAGTGAGGGAGGGGAAAAGATAGTGTAGGGCCTGTTTGTGGTGGTCAGAACCAATTCTGTCTGAACTCTGTATTGTTTTTGCTTAACTTTGCCCCACAGGAGGGTTTTTCTGACTTGAATCTGTCACCGCAAGAAATTGTTTCCAAAAGGCGGCACAATTAGGGGTCCGCTTTGCAAACATTCTTGGGGGAATTGAGAGGCAATTGGCACAACTGGGTGAATAATCCTTTTACAAGCCTTTATGAACCCAGCACAATGGCTGTTTACAGTTTTGCTGATAGGCCAGGAGTGTTAACAGGCCTTTAGAAAAATCCAGGTAATTGAAGCTTTTGTCTTTCAATGAGCCCCCATAGCTGTCAACAGTTGCCTTTCTCTGCGTTTTCTTTAAGTTTGTATTTTGACAAGGGCTTTTGTGCGGCGGACAAGGGCAGCAGCGTGGGAGGCGAGGCGGTGGGGCCGGGCGGCATTCCTGCGGCGAGGAGGACCTCGGCCCGGCCGGCCGCGCGTCGCCACCGCGCTCCTGCTCCTCGGCCCGGGGCAGCTCGCCTCGCCGCGAGCCCTTGCGCCGAGCCAAAATTCCTCCCGCTACTTCGTTACTCATTTAAACTTCCTCACCTTAGAAAGCATCGGCTTCAGCCTGTCTTTTGCTGACCCAAGGCCTTTGCCTCGGTGTCCCTCCGTAGCCGAGGGAGGTGGAGAGGAGGAGGCTAAAGAAAAGAGCGTGTAGAGATACTTAAGCCTGTTACCACAGAAACTGAACTGGCCCATTGAAAGCTCCTTGCGTTTCTACCCCCCCCCCCCAAAAGAGCACGGGTCCGCGGTGGTTCTGGTTTTCACATCTCTCTCCCGGGTTTGGTTTTGCCACGGTCCTTTCTGTGGCGCTCGCACGTGTTCAGCAGCCTGAGAGTTCCTCTTTCCTTATGCGTATGTGGGAGCGCCTTTCTTTAAATTAAAAAAAGCAAACCTAAATGAATTCTGAAGCTTGGTTTTCTTCACCAAAGCTGACCGTTTGTTTTCTTTAGGGGGCGGTGGGAGATTAATGCGAGTGGGTAGTGACGAGTTTGAGTTTGCTTCAAGCTCTCGATTTTGCAGGACACCGTATGTTAAGCACAAGTCCACATCGTATAAATAATGGCATGTTACTTTTTCCTGAGTGTTCCCTTGTCATGTGGACCCCTCACTAGCTCTGATTCAGTTTAGGACTTCATTCTCATGAAGATTAAGATGTAGTGTTTTGCTGAATTAAAAGCCATGCCATAGGAATCGCTATGGCTGATCTTCTAGGTACCATTTCTGTGTATATTTAAGTCTTTCCAGGTTGGAAGAGGTGGGAGAGGAAAGCTATTTCATAATAAACAAGATGATATGCACCTTGCTGTCCAAAATACAGGTTTTAAAGCACACATCTTGCAATCGCAACTGCAGGGATGGGCTCCTTGTCTGCACAGAGCCGTATTTGCATGTGGAGCTGCATCCATAGGGCCCATAGGGCCCACTGGCTTCTTGAATTGCAAGATTGCAGCATTGGTGATTAAACTAAGAAAGATGTAAGCTAAAATGAGACAAAATTCTTTGCCGTCCTTTTCATTTTGAAAACAATTAATTATGGAGTATTTTCGGATCCTGAATGGGGAAAACGTATCCTCAGAGAGCAGATGTTTGCTTCGTTTGTATGTCTGTTTATAAAATTTAGCATGTGGATTTGATGGTTCACTTGCTTTTTACAACTTTCGCTTATCTACATGAGACAAAGTTTTATATTGGTACAAAGAAAAATCAGGCATCTAAATAAGGCAGTTCTGCACCTTTAGTAATGCAAACCATCAGTAATGGATTTTTAYACTCCTTGTAGATGTGAATTTTTTAGGCCAAATCTGTTTTAAAGAAGAATCTTCTCTTAAAAGCCAGATAAAGCCTGTCCTTCTCTTTTTTTAAATATCATAATACAGTAACAAATAYGGAGACAAGTTTTGGTACGAAAACATATGTATATACACAGAGAGAGAGAGAGACTTCAATATTATACTGTATTTAAATAATAATGGTTATTAAGGTCCCACAAAATTTTTTTACTTCTCTTCTCAAATGCTTTTAAGCTAARTTTATTAAGGCCTACAGTGCTGCAGTTTTATTAAATAGCTTGTCAGGGTTCATAGGCAAAGGCATCTGAGTTTTAAAGATAATTTTAGAAGTTTTCTAATCAATATATTTCTGAACCTAATTTATTTGATTTTTTTTCTTACTTGTATCATTTTTAAGTCTCTGCATTTGTATTGATATTGCCCAGGCACTGGATTTTAAGCAACAGAGACTTGAAAGTATTTTTTATACCATTTTTGAGGTAGGTGTAATTCAATTGTAATGTTCTTACTTGGTAGCCTGAAAAATTTGATTTCTACATCTAAGAAGCTGTAGATCAGTGCAAACTTTCCCAGGCTCATTTTCMGATTTGTCTCAAACCTGATTTAAGTGGGCTACTGCTTGGGCCCTATTTAAAGTAGGGAAATTTTCAATGAATTTCCAGCGTTGCTGGCAGCAGCACACATGAGTTATCAGCGAGTGACACAGCTGCCTCCTGCTGCCATGTCAGCTACAGAGTCACTTCACCATCCCTTGGAGCCTTTACATTGAGAGTAGTGTCTTTCTGGAAGTTAGCCTTAGCACGCTCATAAATCATGGAGCCAGGTGCACRTATCACCAGGTGAAACTCTTTAGCCTGAGCTGTGCAAGAGTTTGAATCATGTCATCAAAATATTCTGCCTCTAAATATGTGTGTRCAGTGATTAAAATGGTATCTTATGRTATAGCCTAGACCAGATTTAAGGAGCAAAATAATTTGGTCTTCGTGACCCACTCARTTATGCTAGTAATTTGGGGTATGGGCACTCCCCAGGAGCAGCCAGAGCAAACAGGAGTCGCATGATCCTGACTTGATCTCAGCCCCCCGGGTGGAGATGAAAGGCTCCTCTTGAGTCATCCTGCATTTCTCAAGAGTGTGTAAATAATAAGTGTACTGCTGTGACYGCATCTTCCTTCTCCCCCCTCCCTTGTTTTTAATAAATGTATTGCTTTGTCGGCACTGTTTGGAGCAAGCGCAAATGCAGCAGGTACTGGAGCAGCCTGTGCCCAGCACAGCCTGTTTCAGCCTGCCTCAGCCTGCCTCGGTTGTGATGGACAAGTAGTCCTCTTCCAGTCCTGGTGCTCTTCAGAGCAGAGGTGTTTAATTGTGCACAGTTGTGTAGCATGGGTTTGGCGGAGTCAGAAAATGGCTGCTAATGATGATTTATCAAGACTGATGCTAATTTTGATCTGAATATCTGGTTTGTAAAACCATGCTTCCTATAATGATTCTCCTGAAGTTCAGTGATGGAAATAATCTCCAAAAAAGACACATACAGCTTACAGGAAAGTATTTGCTAAAGCCATGGCTATCTGATGTTCTTGCCTTCCATGCACAAAGTAGTTGTCTAGGATTTAATGCAGTGTGCAGTCATTAACACTGGTCGTCCAGTAGGTCTTGCCTGCCTGCAGCTCCCCAGCCCCTGCAGAACAGTGTGCTGCCTTCCTGGGATTTCTTCCATTTTTGCTTCAGGTTCTTGTTTCTCCAAAATGGCTATAGATACAATTAGATCTGCTCACATCATTCTAGAACAGCTGGATTTCTCTGTGAGAAAGAGATCTTATGGATCAGGAAGGGCAGTGTAAAACGAGGTTTAACTTTGAAAGAGAAGAGAATTCTGCTTAGTCAAGACTGTAGAAAACAAGATTCTTTACACAAAGCCTTTCCACTGCAAACAGTTAAATGAAAATAAGGACTCATTTGGAGAACTGAGCAGTCTTAACTGCATAACCATCATGGCAGATCTTTCCCCTGCATCTTTGCTCTTGGTGTGCATGGTGTGTTTTGGAGAATTGAAAAGATTCTTCAAGTGTTTGGGGTCAATCATTTCATGTGCCAAATAGGAGAGATTACATAGTCTCTCAAAAAACTGCAGAAAGCTAAGAATGTCACCACTGAACTTTCTGCTTTATAACTTTTGGATAAAAGGATATGACAGGAAAGAGTCCTCCCTCCCCTCCAGGAGGAGAAGGAGCTGACAAAATGACCGAGCAGACCTATTCCTGCTTTTACATGCATGGCACAGAAGCACGTGCCTTCTTGTGGACCGTTTCCACATTTGCAGCTTGTCACTGTTGGCCTGCCCGTTCCCATCTTGTAGCAGCAGGGAACCCAATACAGAGCCACCAATTATGGAAACCCGCCTGGACCATCACCATCAAATGCAGGCTGCAATGCCGACACAAAAGCTGCAAAATGCTAGCCATCTTATGTCTGTATAATGGACACCAAGAGACTTATTTCTGTTCCCAACTGTAAATCTTTCTCAGCTCCAGCCAATGAGATTTATCTGTCCTAAAACATTCAGTGCTCAAGTTATCTTTCTGTCACTTGTACTGGGAAAATAGAGCATTTCATTTTCAGAGGCTGTAAGAGATTTCACTCTAAAACTCTTTAAGTAAACACTTCCTCCTGGGATCATGATCTCATTCAAACTAAAAAATGTACCAGAATTTATGATGTATTTTAATTACTATTCTTGATACCACTCATTAAATTAGAAATTGATTGCCAGTTTCACAGTTTCCTTGTTAGATGACAAAGTGCTTATCAAGGTGAAGCAATGCAAAACTGTTACTGTATCTTCCACAATTTGGGATGATAAAAAGGCATGCTTTTTGTTGTGGTATTCATGTTACAGTTGTTATTATAAAGCATAGCTGATTGTCTTTTTTGTTTAAAGTTCATTTTCCCTCATTCAAGTAAGAGTATGCCATATTTTTGTATAGAAAGAGATAAATTGTCTTTGTCTGGTTTATGCTAGCAATTTAAAAGGCATTAATGCAAACATCAAAAATGTATGTTTGATTGAACTGAGAACATAATAAACAGCTATCCTAAGGATTTAAGTGGATGATGCAGAAGATCCATATACATAAAGGCGTTTCACAAAACCTTCTTTTTCTCTCTCTAATCCACAGTGTGACAGCGAGAGTGATATTGACGATAAGGTAAGACTGAATTTTCTTCTTTCATGTGCTTTACCAGCTTGGAAATTCCCTCATAGACAAAATAAGAATGAATCTAAAAATAATATTTTTCCTCCAGCCTTGATGTCAAATTTAAAAATATCTATAATTGAATGGAAGAAGGTTGCATTAGGTAGCCTGTGTTCTTCACTAGTCCACGTTTACAGAAGAGAACCTCCCATGAACATGATAGTCTTTTTGATTAATATGTGAACATTTGGTAGGACCCAAGTCATAGTGTTAGTGTTAGTGCTGTCATTCTGTTTTGGAGGGAGTCTCCTCTGATAACTTCTTGAGAGCCCATATTTTATTTATAGTAACCTTTGAAGGTGTCAATTTTGTAATCAGTTTAGAAGATGGGACAACCAGTGCCTACCCTCAAAGGCAGTATGGTAACTGTCAAGGAGTGTTTTGTCATGTTGCACGCATATTTATCACAGGGCAATGATTTTTCTGACCTTTTCTTTTGATGCAGAGGTTGGTCATTGAAAGGTTGTAGTCATGTGTTTTTGTACAGGGATTTCTTGTTTCACCTTTGCAAGGAAAACAGAGAAATCCCACTACATAGCAACAGTTGCACCATGCTTTTAAGCATCAAATCTATAACAGACTTGAGTATCCCTCGCTGACTTCTGTTCTTGCAGATCAAACTTGGCAGGCTCAGGTTAGATCTTCATCAAACTTTTATTATGTTTTGGCTGTCCGGTCTCTTGCATTCATTCATGAGAAGCTGCAGCACGCAGGTTTCTAATGGATCAGCATTACAAAAGTGAAGGCTGACTTCAGAAAGCCCTGTCTCCTTGGCAGCACACCTGGCTGCAGCCATACATTGGAGGTTACCCTGAGTTCAAGAGAGTACAGTGAAAACTTCTTCTGGTTGTCTTTTTTTTTAGTGTTGTTAGACCTTGGGATGCATTAAGGTGTCCTTCATTTTCTTTTAAAAATCCYATCAGCTACCTAATATCCCTGGAATATGGCAAAAACTGTGTTTGGGATGAAGGCTTGATTAAAGAGAAACATTTAAATCTTAGCTGTTGAATGAAAGATTCTTTGCATATTTTATTTTAGATATATGTATGTATGTATTTTATTTATCACTCCCCTCCAGTCCCCTCCACCACCAGCATCACCCCCGAGTTCACATTTCTTACTCACAAGGTTGCAAGGCAGCAGAGCTGATGGCAGGGGGAGTGAGGGTGAAAAACTATTCCCTAAAAGCTTAGATAGCATGGAGTTAAAACATTTCTTAGACTGCCCAATCAAAGAAAGTAAAAGCAATCACTTAGAAAACTGTTTAAAGATCTGCCAGTCAAACCTCAGATGAAGTTGTAAGTGACATGTAGTTTTATTATACAGCTATGCTATTAATGATTATCTAAATTACACTGGTAGACCCAGCTAGCAGCATTACATCTGAGACTGACGTTTGTTAGATTAGGTTTGACTTCACCTTGTAGAGAAGAAATTGAAATCTGAACAACATTGATTAGCTTTCAGAATGTGGGATCTGAGGTTACCTTCAGAGGAAGCTGCATTGTGTTTGGCTGGTAACTTACTGTCCTTTACAGCAGATGAAAGACTATTATAGTGTTCCTTACCATTAGGATGGCATTTCTTTACATATCTGTAACTATAAGTTGACCTTCTAGGCTCACATATTTTCCAGCTACCTTCTTCTTAAGGCGACTCCACTTTAATAGTAGCACTTCTTTTCTTCGTAAGGAGAACAGCACAAGATCGTCATCTTTCTRTCTCTTGCCTGATCTGTAAAGGCATGAGACAAGACATCAGATCCATTAAATAGGTCTCTGGAATTAAGTAGGGTTGCTTTTCTGTCAGCAAAGACACATGCGCATGCATGTAAACTCACTGAGGTTGAAGTAGAGAGACTTCAAACCTTTCATAGGGATAATGTAAACGTGACATTGCTTTCAAGCTGGGGAACACGAGGGGAACCTGCCTCTCTGTTAATACCTGGCATGTTACACTCCTGGAAACTCATTCAGTATTTGCCTTAAAGCCTAACCTAGCTGATGCAACAAGGAGCTATAAAAATATTGGCATGAATGCCCTGAGGGATTACACTGAAGAGTGTGTTTTCCCTCTTCTATGCGTTGACAAAATGTGTCCTCTAATAATGCTCACTGCCTTCTGCAGCCAGGTGGAGTATTGGACATATTGTCTAGCCCAACATCGGGCTTCCCACATGACACGATGGGTCAGCTGCTTTCCACAGTGTTATAGAGCAGTCCTGCCCTGCTGCTCGGTCAGCAAGAAGCAGCTTTCTCTAGGTACACCTACGTGTGTTGGTGCTAATGAAGGGCAGGGCAGGAGTTAATAAGGTACTTTTGATTTCCATAACACTTTTCATTAGTCATAAAACAGCAGATCACCATTGTCTGTATATAACACATGAGAAAAATGGACAAAAAAAGTTGTTCACATACAAGTACAAACTGAGTCAGTGATAGAGCTAGAAGCAAAACTGGAATTTTCCACCTCCTACTTCTCTCTCTACCATGCAGCTGATTACCCACTGTTTATTTAGTTCATAGGTATATGGATTATTGAGCTCCTAATGTTTTTAAAACATGGACATTAAAGAAAATTACGGCTTTACCCTCACTGCATTGAAAATATAAACAGATTCCTGATGACTTTTTTTTCCTTTGTGCAGTGTTGGGCAGGACTCCAGGGGAGAAAAGTAATTGAGCATAGTCAGTCATACGTAAGGTATATCGGAATTGAGGAGTCCTTACTTTTGTGCAAGGTGCAGTTTCACAGCAGATTGTGAGAACATTTCCAAACAGCGCTGCTATTTTTAATAATCGGAGAACAGGAGCTCAAGACTGGGGACTTGTCCATCCCTTCTACTTTCTGAAAACTATCTCTAGCCAAGTATAGCCTTTCATTTCTGCATCACTGCTGAAATCTCAAAGGAAGTAAGTGGGATGATACTTTCTCACACCTATCATTCTGTCACCACACTCTTTTTGAAGAACTGTTCAAAATACCCAAACTAATAAACTGAGCTGTCCAGTCATTTAACCAAGCGAAAAACTTAACAAATCATGCGTTCCCAGAGATGGAAATGCAAATCCCACTTCTTCTACAGTATGTTCTTTGAAGGACATCATCAGTTTGGACACTGCAACTGTTAGGAGAATTGCCTGGTAGTTTGTTGAAACTGTGGCAATGATGCTGTGCTTTTTGTGAGGGAGGGGGGAGAGAAAGGGAGTTAGCCTGGTAATCGTATTACACTATCTCCACRCTCTGCAATAGCTGCGATGTGAGGCTCACGGTCCATAAACATTGTTACTGAAAATATATACTTCCTTTAATAGCAACAACAGCATTAACAGATAGCAATTACCCTTCATTTTCAGGAACTATAAAGTCTCCATTAATTCAAGATTTATGTAGTTATAGCATTTAGCACAGGAATAACACCACAGAGAATTGGTTTATACACATGTAATGAGAGAGCTTATGGCATACTTTAGTGAACATTAACATAATAGAGTAATATAAACCATCAACAGTTCCACTTATTGTCTCTTACCTGCTTTAGCATCACTATGAAAAGTGGCTAGCAGCTTGGTAATGTGCTCTGTTAAATGGCGTTCTGCAGAAAGCCAAAAGTCAACTTGTGTAAAACAAGGGAATGAGTAATCTCTGCTCGTTACTCCAAAATGTTGTTCTCATTTTTTTAATAACAGTGTTCAAGATTGCATTAAAAAAAGCCTATTTCTTTCTTTCAAAGTAATTCAGCGTTCAAGTTCTTTCAGTCTTGGACTTCTGTCTGCTGTGTGCAAAATTGTGGGTTGTCAGCTTAATTGCACGGCCCTGGCACGTAAGCGAGCTCTCCAAATCAGGGGTTAGATATCAGGCATTCCTTCATTTAATGTGGTGCTAAGTAAGATATATAAAAAATGACACTGTATTTCTAAGTTGAATCAGTATTTACCATACATTTCTTCTGTAGTTCGTGTTTGTGTTTTAGTAACAGCAAGCAATCTTTAAGACTAGTAAAGCCATATCCAAAGTGGAAGCAAAAGTCAAGTTGCCAAAACAGTGCTTTCGCCATGCTCTTTGCAACAGCAAGAACTTGGCCAAGAATTTTAGCTTTATGGATGAGCAGGGGATGTTCACTATGGTATATAGAAAAAGAATATACAGGACTTAAGCATAGGTTGGATGTTAAGATCTAGATAGTGATCTGAGTCAAAGAGAGTTCTGAGGGCTACAGATCTGAGTGAGGAGTGGAAGCAATGAGGAAAATAAACTATGTGGAAGATCTGGGGAGTTTCATTAAAAGTTCTATTTTAGCTGTGTTGACCTTGAAGAGGTGGCTACAAGCCCACAAGAAAAAAGCATAGTTTAGGCAGCAGGAAAAAGCGATGTGATCGTGAAGAGAGATCTAAGAGCAGAAATAGTTACTGTCTCTGCATGTGTTTGTGGGTTTCTGTATGAGATTACCCAGAAATAAGATAAAGCCCCAAGTCACCAGATTAAAAACTTAGGGGAAGATGATCTGAAGACTGCTCAGAATGATAGGAGCGGTTACAGAGGCAACAGAGCGGAGCAGAGAGTTGCTGAAGGCCGGGGAGGGAAGAACCATGTCAGAGGTAGCTGGCAGTCAAGGAAGGCAAGATCTGCCAAAATGAGCTGGTGGGTGAGTAGAAGCCAGACGGCTTACTAGCTCTTCCCAAAGAGCCTCCATCAGTCCAAATTTCTCCAGGTGTTATTGCATCTTGACACTCTCCTCCTCTGTGCGGCTTCATTCGTCAGTGCACCAGTGCAGCTTTAGGGCATTGTCTTCTAGGGCTGGAATAAGCCACAATCCTGGGACCCCTCAGAGCCACTCATTTGAAGCCCACAGGGGCTGTTATTTGTTAGTAGTTGCTGGAGGCTCCTTCCCCCMAAAACTTGTCACATTTTTTCTAGCAGTAGAAGAAGCGGGTTCCACCTGATAAATCTCTTGCTTCTGTGAGACTGGAAGTTTAGCTGGAAGCTTAGTTCCCCCTTCAGATAATCAGTCATTTGCTATTTTTGATGCTTACCTAAGCTAGGGCCTCCAAACATTTTGTCTGTCATCAGATTTTCTGTTTCTCTGAGGAATGAACACTTGGTACTTTTCCAGCGATCCCAATTCTTATTGGTTGCAGCAGCAGGAGTGGAGCAACACTGAATTGCTGAATGCCGTTCAACACGAACCTGAACCCAAGGCTTTCACGTGGCAGTATTTGCACTTCTGTTAGCATTACAYTTCGATCTGTGACAGTTTTCAACTGTGACTAATAACTAAAACTCTTCACTTGCCAGTTACTTCCCAGCTGGGTTTTCAGACAAGGTCTGATTTATGTCATCCTTTTACCATACTATGCTCTGCTTATGAAGAGCGATGCTGAACACAGTTGTAGGAGCATGTGCCTGGGCTCTGTTGGAGGCATAGCAATTTGCAGCAGTAAAGCATGTCCACATGTGCATATTTGTATGTGCATGCAAATATATATACACAGAATCTGTGATTCCTCTGAAACTTAATTCTTACAGACTGAAAACCGAGTGATGTGAAGTGAAAACCAGCTAGAAACCTGATTCCTATAAAATAATAACTGGGTGAAGGTGGTTAGTTATCTTAATTGAAAAAAGCCTCTGTTTGACAGATGAGCCACAAGTTGTTATTAAAAACAGATCTGCTTTTATAGATTATCAAAATAGTGCCTTTAGAATAACCTTGAAGCCCTTGAAAGCCTTGCGTGCTATAAACAGGCAAACATTATGTTGTTGCCATCACAGGAGACAAAAATTCACTGCTCAATTAATTTATTTTATAGTTAGTTCTCCATGAACAGATTTACCAGCAAAATAGCATCTTGAAAACCCACTGCATACCCAGTTCACTCAGTCACTCCTTGGGAAATTCCAAGTGGGGGAAGGATTTGGCCTGGGCTCCCATCGCCCACCCACGGGGTACGCAGAGCAGATAACAGGATTCCAACTGAGACTTAGGGGAATTGAGTTAGACCCTATAAACCCTTGCAGAGGGAAAGCAGCCCTCCTAGTTCTCCTCCCCAACAAGGGGGTCTGCAACTCCCAGTAAAAAGAAAAAATAAAAATGGCCCATCTTGACCCTGATTTTCCCACAATTTAAATAAACCAAGAAAGCATTTGAAAAAATAAAACAGGTTCAAACTTCAGAACCAATGTTTTTCCCTCCTACTGGGATTTTTGTCTGTATTCTTTTTCCTTTATCCAGACAGTAACTCAAATTTTAAGTACATTAGTCTGTATATAACCAGCTGAGACATCACAGTCTGTGGTGTCCATATTCATTCTGGTAAATGTAGAATTTTCTTTTTCAAAGTGAACAATAAGAAGGACCTTGTAGTTTGGTGTCAAAAATCTATCATTAGCTCACATAAAAGGACTTAAGAGATCTAATGGAGAGCTCTTGGGCAAGACAGGATAATACCAGTTCTGCCACTGACAGTCTGCAAGTCCCTAGCTCTCTGCTTGTTGTTTGKTTTTTTTTAATTGTTTAATGTCTCCCTCCTCCAGTTCCCCAACTATTAGCATTTTCCTCCCCCACACCAGGGACCTTGTGAAGACACTTGTAAGTATTGAGACAACAGGGGGAAGAAAGCCATCATGTACATCTCTCTGCCCACACTAGGAGACCCCRTTGTGACACAGCCATAAATYCAAAGGGCTACCTGTGTAATGGTGGTAACTCCTTGAAAGATGTTCAGATATTCTGGTGATAGCACAGCACAGATAAGTAGTTGATAGAAATTGGCATTATAACTGAATGATTTAATTGACCGTAAAGATGCCAAGAAGATGAGAACGTTTTGGAGGATGCATACTCCAATATCTGCAGTTGCAGAACTGGGGCTCCTTTTGCTTGTAAAGCTTCTTTTAACTGTATTCCAAAATTGTTTTACCAGATTAAGTAATACAGAAGAGCATAGCATGCAGCATTGTGTGCCCTATGCATGCATAAAGAGTAAAATTCCAGGATGGCCAAACCATTAACTTCAACATGAGTTTTGTAGCTTTCCAAAAGTTCTCACTTCTGGGTTCAGTTTGAAATAAAATCCAAACCAATTTTTATTACAAGACTTGTTCGCATATGTAAGAGCTGAGGTTAACAGTGACATTTGGATCAGTAGTGAAGACTGGAGGTAACGTTTGCCTGACCTTCCTTGGGAATGCAGCCTTACCTAAGCATCATGATTGCAATGGGTATTCTTTTGCATAGGTGATTCTCCTAACACTTATCAACTGCTGTTTTAACTTACCAGCTGCTTATCAACTGCTGCTTTTTCTGCGAGATCAGTCAGGAGCTTGCAGTGGCACTTTGAATCGGCTGAGCCTTTCGAGCTGGTGCTGCGCAGCCTTAGCTTTGCGCTCTCAGGGAGTGGAGTCCCTAAGAGCTAGAGCCCAGGTTTTGCATAAACACAAACTAGAACAGTGAACTTTTAGTTCATCCATTAGGTGCAGACGTACTGGCTTCTCGGCTTGCGTTAACTCCGTGCAGTCCTTTCCAGGCAGCAAGGAAAAGTCTTTTTTTTGTTCACCTGCGAGCCTTAGGCTCTAGGTCCATGCAGGGGTGAGCAAGGCATTTCTCTTGGTGTAGGCTGACTTCCTTCCAGCTCTCCTGCTCCCTCCGAATCCCTGGTGCACCTCACAAGCCTGCGCTAGCAGAGCAGGCTCTGTGCCTCCCCTCGCTGCACTGCATTGCTCCCGGGATGGGAAAACCAGCCTTTGTCTGTCCTGCCCACCCTTGCTCCTTGCAGCAAAACGAAGCATGCATTAAATGCAACACAGTAGTTCTCCCTAGTCCCAAAGCTCCAGCTGGAATATCACTCCTGATTCCATATTAACGATTATTAATTTCTCTGTAGGTACTGTAAAGACTGTATAATTCCCATTAAGTTTTTGTTCTTTTTAACATTTCTTGGCAGTCTTTAATACCAAGTTCTACCCAGATGCATTTTTCATGAGGAGTAAGGTGTTCTCCTTAGCAAATGGCRCACATTCAATTTTGTAATGCCAGAAGATTCAATCTAAAAGCATCACTTGATTTCCTTCTTGGCTTTTAGTCTTCTGTAGTTTCTACATTCTGATGGGTTTCCTCTAATTTTGTATGATATTTGTATGATTAGCCGAGGAATGTGATTTTATGTTTTATTCAAAGYGGTGCGTACAAAACAGAGCAGTCACTGAATGAAGTTTTTATGAGTTCTTGTCTGCGTAAGACAAAATGATGAGTCCTGGCAGGATGAATGAGGTTAAAGCAAAGGTAAACTCTGCAGCAAGGGCTCTGCAGTGCCCACCATTGCTCAGGTCCAGCTGGCTCTGGAGCCACACAAGCATCAGCAACTCGGCTTGATCGTATCTGCTGGTGTCCAGTCCTGAACTCTTTGATGCGTTGCATTGAAATATATGTCGAAATGCACAAAAGGCTTGGTTTCCAGGGCGCACAGACTGACTTATGGCCTCTATTTCCTTGGCCTTTCCCACACCTGTGACAAAATTAGTTGGAGATCTTTGCCTAAATCTTTGGCAGCAGCTGACTTAATTTGTGGTTTACTACTCCTGACAGTTTATTGGGGAAGCAAAGCGCGCCTTCATCTCCAATAATAAACAGCCCACCCGCCGACACTTTGACAGACTTAATGGTTTTTTATACAAAAATGGACAGACTTAATGTTTCGACTGTAGCGATCATCTGTCCTGATCTCCTTAATGAAATTAGATTAAGTGCACCTGGGAAAATGCTGAGACGGCACATTGCCTTCATCACCTTCCTTAATTTAAAACCAATTTGCGGGGAAAATATCCTCTGAAGCTGAGGGAGGCAGAGAGAAGGGGGAGGGAAGGGGATTTTAAAATCTATCTGGATAGCTACTGGCAGTTTTAATTCCTTTCCCTGCTGGCAACATGAAATATTAACAGCCTTAAGAACTGAGAGTTTAAAGACTCACTAACCCCTCTGCCTTTCTTATGGGGAAAAGAAACAAAACAAAATCTTTACCATCAAGATCACATGCAAGGACGAAGTCTGTTGTGTGTTTAGGCTCTGAGGTTGGGCTGGGCAGGGAAGAGACCTGGTGGAAATCTGAAAGTTTCTTCTTCCAGCAGCTAGACTGAGTTTTTCTGAAATGCACTGTAACCTCTGTATGTTGGTGTTACCTACTGTCTGCTGTTACCTGGATAATGACTTAGTTGTGCAGGAAAACAGTAATTTGCCCACGTAGCTATGAAATCAGCTGCAATGTGTACAATATTATACAACAGTAAGAGACTTGAAAATGATTACAAATGTTCCTTGAGCTCATTCTGAAGAGAGCCAGAAACATGTCTTTTTAATTAAAAAACAAATGTTGCAAAGAATAACCATATTTTTCCCCCCGTGAAGGATGATTCCTATTCTTTCTCTCTGACTCCAGTGACTGAAAATGCTCTAACAGTTAGCTAAAGGTCTTCCACCAGTGGGTTGGTCAGAGAGCAGAGTTAGGCTGTAATAGGCTGGAAACTTCCTTTATAGCAGAGAGTTAAATGTTTACAGCCTTTGTCATTCGGACTGTTACAGTCCAAGCTCAACTGTGCAGTTGATTTATCCATTTCYTGTCTCAGATTTCAGTGTTGCTGGAACAGTATTCATACAAGAGATAGGCAGTTTGCTGCTACTTGAAGTTACTTTCTTCATTTGCTTTGATTCAGTTTTGTTCTTCACAAAGCCTTTCATTGTTCAGGTTCTGCAAAGATGTCCGTTTTGTGTCTGTCCGTGGTCAGGAACGCCCAAAACTCATACCAAAAAGGAAAGTCCCATGTAACTCAGTGGTCTAGAAATGTCTTGCAGCAGACTTGGCTTTTGTTAATGTAATCACAACACAATCACTCGTATTTCCTTCAGCTACTAATGGTCACACTCAGAGCCTCGGTGATGATAACCTTTGAAGAAAATGTCATTCAAAATAACTATGTTGAAAGTCCCAGTTAAGTGATATTTATTAGTGAAGATGGTTCTCAATTTTCAAAAGTTCTCCTCACCCTCAGTTAGCAGTATCTGTGGATGCTCAGTGCATCCCAAAATTGGTTCAGCCATCTTCATCCACATAACTGGTCCTATCTCTGGGACTCCTTATGTAAGTGGGAGTTGGCTTGAGTAGCCCAATTGCTGTCAATGAATAATTTAAATGATTTAAGCCTCAGACATGCTACTTAATAATGAGAGAGATCAGCCCCATATGTCCTTGTCCATAAATACTAGAAGATGGGGACAAGTCATTTTTAAATGGGATTCATTTATTTTTAAATGGAATCGTGATAAGCGTTTTAAAGGTAATCAAGCATGTGTAGCTACCATGAATGTTATAAATATAAAAGAACATTAGTCTAAAATTGAAAGGGATCCCATTCATATATAAACTCAGTTAAAAGTATCATTAGATGAGAGGATAAAAATGCAGAACAACCTCTGATACCCAACAAAGATGTTAAGGTGTTTATTCTTTTTAATTGTGCCACAGAGGTGGCTGAACTGGCCAATCTGTATTGTATGTGTCATTGTATATTGTGGACACTCAAATGCTTGTTCCTGAGTAACTGCAGTCATCTCTTCTCCTTCTCTAAATCTTTGGATAATCCTTACCCTACTCACAGAGTAAAGGTGAAGAAAGTAGAATTTCTTGTACCATGTGGTTATTGAGCCCCATAAAAAGACATTATATATCCCACCAGAAAGGTCACTCCATCCGTTTATTTTTAGTCCCTCAGGTGCATCACCCCTTTTTTGTGAAATTTCTTGTTCTCCTTTTCAAGATCCCACCCCATTCTGCCTCTGCCCGTCTCAGATTTTGCCCAACGTCATCCCTCGCACCTCCTCTGCTTTGCTCGTGGTGCTGCTCTCTGGGCTGGATGCTGCCAGTCTCTTGGTAGCATTTCTCTTGATAGGCAGCCTGTGAGGACCAATTCACTGATCCATGGTTCTTCCACAGCGTTTGCCACAAAGCCTACCAAATACCATGCCTAGGATGGAGTGCATTTAGTGGTAGATTGCATTTACTGCAAACATTGCATTTTAAGCTCTGCAGGACAGAGATTGTGTCCTCCTGTGGAGGAGATGGCTCAGTGTTTTGTGGTCAATCCTAGAATACAAATAACACATAGTAATAACTTGTGAGCATGTTTTATCCATGGTCTCAAAATCTGTTAGGAAGTTGAGTAAGCACCATTGTTAACATTTTCCAGTGAAGGAACTAAGGCTCAGAGAAAATGCAACTTACCTGTGGTCGTGCAGTGAATCAGTGAGAAGTGTTATGAGACACAAGTTTCTGGTCTCCTGGTTCAGCTCCGTGCTTTAACTCCTTTCCGTATGAGTCTGGATGGCAAGCTGTGCTGCCTCAGCCAAAACTAACCCTTGGACKTCTGCCTTCTATACCCTTACTGTCTTTGTTGGGGATAGACTGTTCCTGAAAAAATAATTAACTTTAGCTCAACTGGAGTATATTTTGGTTTTGCTTTGTTAAAAAGTCATAAAGCTTTACATATTACATTCAAAGTCTTATTCTTTCTGAGACATAGAGCCTGTTTTCATAACTTAGTCAGAGAAACGTCTTTTGAGGTGGTAGAGTATCAAGATGTTTTTTGGATAGCTGTTTCCTTTGAACTCTTAACACACAGATCATTTGTGCAACTGCTACAAATTAAAAGGTGGCTCTGGAGAGAGGGAGAGCAAGGTTGGAAGAAGTGACAGCTTCTTGGTGCCTATGTCTGTGTTTAGTCAAAACAATGTTCTTAGTTATCCTAAGCCTTTTGAAGTCTTTGCAGCTCTGGCTTTGTTTCTGCTTCATACATCATTGCCAGCAGCCATCAACAGCTTAAACGTTCAGAAATTGGCTCATGGCTGGACAATAGGTGATGATGTGCAGTATAAAGCAGATGGAAGGGAGAGTTGCCTTAAACAGATGAGTAAAACCTTGTTTTCGCTTAAAAATTCMAATAAACCTAACATATAGAAAAATTGAGAAGGAAGTGGGAACTGTAGTGCATATGAAAGTAAAATATAAAAGTCAGTTAGGAGCTGCCCTTCGTGGCGCCTCTCCCCAGAGCAGGACCCGGCACCCTGGAGCCCGTGGAGGAGACGGGGTGCCCTGCACCTCTGCGGCAGGCGCGGGCTGCTCCGGGGGACGGCTGGGATTTCCTTGCGACAGCGTCTTTGCTTCTTACGTGCACGTGGGAATGGCAGCAGAGCCTACGACGAGGTAAACTTGTGTGGGTGGATTTTGCCCCCAGTGAATGGTTTGTAGAAGGCAGATCCCAGTGATGAGCAGTTGTGCTGCCCGTGGTGATGGGTGTTTGCTGTTGGTCCTCTGCAGAAAAGGTAGGACGGGGAACAGAAACCTGCTCTGGATGGGGAAACGGCTGATGCCACTCGCGCTACAGTGCTGGTAGTGTGCTGTCTCTGTACCGAGACACGTGGAAGGGGGGAAGCATGCCTGTCAGCTAGTTATTTTTAGTAGCATTTTAAAGTCAATTAGAACTAAAGCAGATCTGTATTAAAAGCTAATTCATATTAAGAATAGCACTGCACTAGCTACCACTTTTGTCTGGAAACAGGTGTCACGTCCATCTGCGTGGCCTGGTTTTAGTGTGGTGCCGCGCAAAACCTCGGACTAGCTTCAAAACTTACTGTACCCCATCGTTTTAGCAAGTCGGGAGCGTGGCTGGCGTTGATGGATGTGTCAGTGCTGCCAGTCTGTGTTGTGGTGGAGGTGAAGGATGCAGAAGTGAGCACGGTGCTCACGGTCTGACGCTTTCCAGTGACAGTTCTCAGCTGTTTAGTTCTCTGTAATAGCCATGCTTGGAAACATTTTCGAACATGAGCACGTGCCGCAGTGTTGCCTAGCCCCGTTAGAGATGTTCATTTCCGACTTCCCTCCTCCCGTCCTGGCCCATCCCCTTTTCCCTTCCCTCTGCCCTGTGGTTGCCTTTTAAATCAATACTGTTCGATGCAGGGAAACACCGCAAAATGGATTGAAGGGAGGCCCAAAAGGTGACGTTGTTACTTGCCTCTCGACACAGCGCTCTTCTCTCTAGTCAGCAAAACGGCTGAGCAATGCCAAAGTTGGGTTACGTACCGAAGTCTCCTCTGCCTACGTTTGAATACATGCTGAAGTGCTGTGGGATGGCGGATTAAAGAACGTGCCCAGTGCCCTGCCGAAATGAGACCTCCTCTTTCACTCCTTCCCCAAACGGACGAAAGCCGCCCGCATTAGGAGCGGGCGTAGCGTCGGGCGCGTAGCAGGGTAACCAAGCGTCTCCTGGGGCTCAGCTCTGAAATCCCCTCTTCCGTCACCTTCAGCCGTGGCCGTGCAACACGCTTGTACCGTAGGCAAAACTCGCGTTCGTATTGCCTCCGTAAGGAGCAAACGTTTGGGGGCAAGATAACACTACAGTAAGAATCGGATGATGTGGTTCAAGTTTGTGGCCTAGCTCTTCTGATGGTGTTGTTTAAAACATTATTTTCTCATTACTCTTCGTGAGCTGAACTTCAGAGCGCGCCTTTAAAAATAACAGCAGTGACTTGAATGTAACTGGTTAGAGAACATTTCTTCTCTGAGCTGTGTTCCACAACAAAACCTGGGGAAGCCAAGAAAAATGCTGGCCCAAATTTCGAATGAGTTTTGTTTAGAGGCCCGAAGCCTACATATTGCTCTGCAGACAAATACACACATACGTGGGGCTGTTGTAACTGCCTTGGTTTTATAGGAAAAGAAGCCAGCCAGGCTGCAGGGCTCAGAAACAGTTGCTCGCCAGATTCTGATTTATTTGACAGCCTCAGTAATAAAGTAACTATTTGTCTAACTCTTCCTGATTAGTCTGAAGAGGTCTGCCAATCTTAAGAGGATTGACTAGCCAGGAAACCACTGGTATTTTGGCTTTTTTTTCCGTAAGGGTTGTGATATTATTTGCAATAATTTCTCCTTTATTAAGTTTGGCATTTCAAAATAATACACTGCTGCAATGTGAACATTTTCCACATCAACAATAAGTCTGTTACGGAGAAATTTACAAAAACAGAATGACTTCATATTGCTTGCAGATGTATTCTGTAAAAATAATTGTTTTTCACTAGATTTTAGTGTTTCTAGGCCTTTGTAAACATAATGCCTAAATTCTTTTATTCAATAAACGAAATCCATTCAGTAATTGCTTGTGTATTTGAAGTCCAGTAAATAAGGAGCAGATTTCGACCAAAATCTGTGTATCATTTAAGCTGCTTAGGTCACAGCCCTAGGGCAGAAAAGAACTGGTGAGAAACTTGTGTTTTCAGAAGTGGAGAACTGTGACTTCAGAAACCAAGACAAATAAGCCCCATTTTTCTTTAATTAGTGGATTCCTGCTTATGGGCCAGGCTTTCTTTATTCTTGGTTCAGTAAGGCTGGGAATTCAAAGGAGTCTGGAGATGTTAAGCATTCTGTTCTCTGGACTTGCTTTATAGTCTCAGGATACCAAAGTCCTTTAGGCTCCATTGGAAATCCCGTCACACAAGACCATATTTGTTCCTTGAATTCATTGTTTTCAGGTTGGAAACACCATTGTGCATAGATAGAGAATATGTGCGCACACGTGTTGAGGGAAATGGTGGCTGATCTTACTAATTGTGTCTTGTTTTCACATGTACTAGGTTATGTATGCCCTAGCTATTAAAAGCTAGCAGTACAGAAGACCTTTTTGGAGCTAGAAGGACTGCTCTAGTAAGCATATTGTGGTCTTAAGCTTGGGCAAAATGTCAACTTAAAACAAAAAACGCAGTGCATGAATAATTGGATATTGCTTGTCATGCAAGAAAAATAACTTACAAAGCAAAGTAGAATCCAGAAATAAAATTGAAATAAAAACAAAAACAAACAAGTACCACATGGATTGTAATTCCTGTGGAGACATGTTTGGTGGAGTCCTTAAATCAGCCAGCTTACTGACTGCATTGATGAGCTCTCATCGTGCTATGTGAAAGTGAACGCCAAGGGAAGTATTCTCTGCAGGGCTTTTTTTTCCTCTAACGACATTTTGCAAGGCACGGAGGTCTTGTAATGGAACCGAGGCGGGCAGAACATCTCAGATGAGCTGGTTTGAAAGATAACATGGAGTTTTCCCTTGGACTTTGCTACATGCTGTTCTCTGGATGCTGTATTCTCGTGGGTGAAATTTTGGCCTCTTTGAAAGCAGTAATAAAACTCTCTTGAGTTTAAATGAGACCAAGATTTCAACCAGTATTAGCAAGAATATACCCTGTACCTACTCAGAACCGTGGTCTCTTAACACGGAAGTAGTGGTAAATAGTAGTAAAGTAGCCTTTTCACTTCATAAACAAGGCAGGCGCAGGAAATGAATGGTCGTCTCTCTTAACGCAAAGAGGGTGGGAGAAGCATAGGGAGAAGCATTGGATCACACTGGCCCAGGTGACAAGTCATGAAAAGTAAGCCTGTTGGGAAATACCAGCTTTGTATAAATCAGTCCTTAATCTTTCACTCATGTATCACAGTGCACTTCTCTGTCATCCCAGGTCACTCCCAGCCAGTTCGCTCTGTCTCCCATTCCTTCTCCTCCACCTATCCAAAGAACAACCACCCTAAAACCCCRTAAAGCTTTGCAGCTGTTTTTGCACATAATTGAATCATCCTAGGTAATCCTTGCTCAGTGGCCTTTAGTACGCTCGTGGTGAAATAGCATTGAAGCTACTGATTTGATTTGATTACTGGGATTCCTGTGCAGATCAGCTGCTCCAAATGGGCAGCTGTGGTGTCTCCAGGGCTCAGTAAAGCTTCTCASAGCGAAGAGCCGTTCCTCCCAGCAGCTGCCTCTTTTTGGACAGGGCAAAGACGACTTGCAAGGGGGAAAATAGCTTAGGACTCTGCCCCTGGCCTGCCGGGGCCTGTGGCATGGACAGTGTCCTGCTTGTAGCAAGCCCTACATCCAGTGGCACCAACAGGCATAGAGATGGTGGAGAACAGTCTCTGCTTCTGTAGAACCGGCTGGGACTGGCTTTTTCATGAGCTGAGTTTTATACRGGTCTTTGAGCTGGGCAAAGGTTGGAAGTGAGACAGTAAGACACAGCAAGGTGAAAGGTGTAAAGTTACACAACTAGGAATAATCGCAGACCAACTGTGTAATCTTACTTCTGTTGAATTAGAAGAAAGGTGTGTGAAACAGGACGGATGTGGTCAGAAGCATGACCAAAACTCTATGCAAGTGTCACAAGCRCTATGGTGTTTCCTCTAGCTGTTGCTGATCAAAAGCTTTAGCTAATGAAGCTAGGCTCTTAGATTTTGCTCAGCATTATGTTTTGCACAGGGAATTGTGTCCATTTGAAATAAACCCTGCCTTGGATACATATTCCTCACTGATACAGTGCAATTGCCCAGTTTGCAAACTTCATTGAGGTAATATGCAGGCAGTGATTCCTGTTTGAATTACTTATATTGCACCAGAAATGCCCAAAGTGTTTTGGGAAGCACAGGCTGACAAAGTGCCTGTCCTCCAAGATTTTGCGTCCAACACAAATATTATGGGCTGTGTCACACAACAGTGCCAAAAATTGAGAAGAGCCAATTGTTTTAATATGAGAAGTCTTGCCTGTTAGATGAAACGCAGGATAGGCTACTGTGACCCTTTGCATTTAGGAACTGCCTTACTGATTTCGGTTTGATTTTTAATTTTCACATAGCCATAAAAATGCCTGCTCTTATACCTGCATGCAGGTAAGTGCCTCCTTGTCTGTGCTCTAGCTTTTGGATCTTACTCTTATCAGACCCTTCATGTCAAAGCACAGTGCGAAAAGCATCGAAGCCAAGAAAATAAAGGGTGTTTAGAAGTGACCCTTGAGCCTCGGGAACTGCAGGCTCCTTCACGGATCTGCAGAGTTGTGGCATTTGCTGAGGAGGAGAGAGATGGAGAGCATTCTTTACCCGCGCTGAGTGGGTGGGATGTGCTTGATGGGTGAATTGCCCTGTGATAGCTAACCACCAAGTCAGTAAAATCAGTGTAAAAACAGGGATGTACCACAGACTTTTTCTCTCACTGGGTAATCTCTCCAGGGAACTTTATATGCTGAGTATTGCCATGATACATGCTCTTTATTATATCTCTCAGCACACAATAGCACTGTTGAAAGCATTTCCATTTGCTCGTTATCTAATCTCTGTCATCAGAGGTCAATGAATACAGGCCAAGGCCCGGCCTTGGCACGTTTCCAAGTGAAAGTTGTGCACCCCGTGAAGGAGCCTGTTTCAAAGGGAGCGTAAGCTGGGATTTGCCTCACACGTTGGCTAGGCATCCATGGACTTCAAAGTTTCCTTTGTGGATGTATTTGCAAATGCGATTTCTGAACCCCTGGTGTAGAAGAGGCTGTGGCTTAGAGGTTTTGGTAGTTGGCCTCGCGCGCTTGTCACTGCTTACCAGAGAAAGCTCTGTTGGGTGATGCTGGAAATTGCCCACGTATTATTTGCTGTACCAAAGCTCTCAGGAGCTCTGGCCCAGGACCAAATTTGCACTAAGCTGTACGCTTCATGAAAAGCTTCTCCCCACTCCCAGGAGCTCGTGGTCCAGGGAGAAAATGAGATGCATATGCACCAAAGGGGTCTCTTCAGTCAACTTGGTAGACAGCGGTGCCAGCACACCCGAATGGTGTAACTGCTGGCAACAGCGTCGCAAGCGTCACCATACAGGGATCTCGGGGAGGAGGGAGGGAGCCTTGCAGGCGTTCATGGTGCGAAGGGAGGCCCGGGAGAAAGCACAGGACACTAAGTGAGTGCGGGAGATGGGTCTCAACCYGTTCTCCTTTGCAGCTGGGCATATAATTACTCTCCAAACAGTTGGAGAGCAATGAGAGAAGGGTAGATGCAAAGGAGTGCAGTAGCTGTGYTTTGTAATAACCTCTGTTATTAGAGGGACAGAGGTTTACATCAAGGAATTACTGTAAGAAAACGCCCTAGTTGATAGGTGACCCCTGTAGTAGACGTAAATGCATGGAATAAGGTCACATCAGAGTAATTGGATAATCTAATAAATAGCTGGATGGGGGCCTGATGCAGAGAGGGGAGGCTTGCAAAGCACTCCCACTTTCTTAATTGCTGCTTTAGCCCGCTGGCAGGACCGCAGAGGTGTTGGGGACTGACATGCACAGCAGCGGGTTCAGAGTACCGCTTGTGAATCAGTGTTTCAGTGCGGCCTCTGCTCCAGCCTGTGTCATGCAGTGAGGGGTTTTTATGAATATTTTGTTTGTTCCTATGATTTATTCCTAGCGTTCTTCTGAAGCTGCCAAGGCAAGGTAAAAGATGCTTGTCTCTCAGTGTGTTTTTATAAGTGTAAAGTTCAGGGTTATTTTCTAAAGGCAAGATGGATATGGAAAATCCTGTCCAATCTCTGCACAGTTTTTTTCCATGAAATGGCATTTGTCTCTGTCATGTGCAGCTGACTTCATTCGTGGCTAGAAGCTTCTCACTGACAAGCTTTACTGTCATCCTAGATGTACAAATTATCCTTGTTTATTTTGGGGGAGTCTGAGAGGCATGTTCTTTTCCTTCCTCTCAAAGTCACAAAACACAGGTCTTCCCCCCCCCCCCCCACCTGTGCACAGAGCAGGTAGCAAAGCCAGATGTTAAGGTCGTCTTGCAATTTATACTGTGACACTCTGCTTTCATGTGCTTACAAGTTGGCCAGACTTTATCATTGTAAATGTCTTTGTTCAGCATCTTCCCCAGACTGAATTATCTTGGAGAACTTCAGCTGAAACACTTCAGCCTTTTCTCTGAGCTAGTTTAGAGAAAGCCATGTTATTCTGCATCCTGAAAAATTCTTATAATGCAAAATGTCTATCACCCGCTCTGTTTTGAAAACCTAACGGATAGGTTAATTGCTATCTTCATGTATTCCTGTCCAAATTTGGCCGAGACACAAGCTTCTGAAAATAGTGTGTTGTGGGGGCTCAGCAGAGGCTTACTAGATTTCAGCAGCCGAAGGGGACAGGCGGGCGCTCCGCACACCCGCCAGGACTGAGCCAGCTGCTCTTTCACTTATTTCTCCTCCTTGCTGCCAGCAATGCTCTGGAGCAAAGAAAATGGTAGATGGCAAGAGCACGTCTCCTTTACATTACAGCTTTTCCTGTTGGCATCCAGCAATGTGGAGGAGGAGCAAGATGGGGGACATTGCAGGTTGGAGATGGGGCCTGATGTGGTGATAGGGGACTAGAGCTGAATTGTGATGGGGTGAACCTAGGGGACAGAGAAAACTGGGGAGATTTGGGAAAAAAATTGGAAAAAAAAGGATATTACTACACAACCGAGGCATGCATGCAAACGAGAACTGAATTAAGGTTGTATGGACAACCCTAAGTCTTCTTTTCCCCCCAATTTTTAAATGCTTTATTTTGTTTTTAATAATTTTTTTTTTCATGCCTGCTGGTATGGTGCTTGAAATGGGTGAGGCTGCATAAAAGGTAGTGTTAAGTTTTGTTTGAGCCAAAGAGACATCCTAAACTGAGAAGGAAGAAAGTGTTTATCAAATGTCTGTGTCTGTGTATGTTTTAGGGTACAAACAGATGTTCTCTATGTGAAACTTGGATAGAAACACAGTTTAGCAAAGCTCTCCCTCCCCTTTTGCTGTTCCTTTTAGAGATGTATCAGCCTCTTGGAGAGCAGGTCCTGCAGATCTTACAAACCATTGTTTTTTGCTAGCAAGGTTTGYCAAGCTTGTCCCTGGTTGTAAACCTTTATTTCCTGTAATTTAAACAAATGATGCATTTCGGAAGTGACTCAGTTCCTTGAAATAAAGATGTATGTCTGCTAGCTGACTAAATGGACGCCTGGTCTATCTATGCTTCTGCCTTTCCCAAAGCCTAGGAGATGACCTGTAGTGCTGCAGTCAGTTCTTCTCTCAACTTTTCTCTGAATACCTCTACAATCCCTTTTAAGCTGAACTTGAATCTGAGAAAGTGTTGAGGTRAGCTTTCAAACCACTGTTACTCAAATGAGCTGGTAAAACAGAAAGCAATTTTAGCTAGGCGTGATGCTGCTCTCCMGAAGAGCAAGCCTGTGTTTGACATGATCCCTAGGTTTGTGTGTATACCCAGGCACTTAGGAAAATTAAGGAAAATCAGAAGAAGGGATAAAGCCAAAAGACGAGTATCCACATATCTGCATATCCACATGGGGTTGCCTTTTGAGGGTATGTGGCTTTCCATTACTGAACTAACTGTAGAGAGCTGCTTTATGTCATATAACTGCTTTAACTCATCTGCATCGTGTTCGAACCTTTATTTGCCTCCTCTTTGCTTTCCTTACCCATCTCTGTGTAGGTAGCTGTATTCTGGGGGATATTTTGGCTATCACAACTCTAATATGAAACTCAGAAAGCTCTGACTGTTCCCTACAGTTAATGTTAATTTTTAGGTCTAACCTGTCTAACTTGCTCTYTGATGACCCATTACAAGCATGTTTTTAATTAGCAAGCTAACTACTAGTTTGCAATGCAAGGATTAAAAAGACAAAACAAAACACTTTTTTCRGCTCTTGGAAAGTATAGGTTAAATTATTTACAACACTGCTTGTAAACTTCTTGAGTATATTTATTAAAAGTGGTGAAGTTTTGTAACTGGAAGCCTCCTTGCCTCATACCGTAATATGTTTGGTAAATACTGAGAAAGAAGGTGATGTTTGCTTTTGTTTGAAAAATCCCAGCTTGGGCAGCTTATTGGCTAGACCAGAGGGTTCATCAGATATTTGTGGTCAGCCGGAGAGATTTGCACAGGCCTCAGACACCTGTATGAGACGAGTTGCAAAACCTGTTGTTGGAATGAATGACATGCGAGGACTCTACCAAAACTCTCCTTAGATTTCAGCATAAGTGAAAACAAATGTTCTGCTGTAAATATCCCCCAGGTGAATACGTTTATTCTCTTCACAGCTTTGAAACACGCTTCAGGCTAGAGAGGCTCCCCGGAGAGGGAATTTAGCGCTCGGAGCCAGAGGTCAGGGTCAGGTCACTCTGCTCCATTTGAAATTTGGCACCTAGGTACATATGGCAACTGCATCATCCCAGGGGCTAATTTGCCAAATCAGATTGCATCCTCTTTCACTGCCGTGTGCCAAGCACTTATGTCAGCCTTCTCACGGCAAGGCTGAACACACAACACCCGGGACCTGCCTCCGACGCCAGCCCCTTGGAGCAGCTGAGCTCTCCTGGAGGAAAACCAGAGCACACCTACCTGATAATAAGAACAACATTTACATAGTGCTTTTGATTTCAAGACCTTATTAAGCATCAAAGGCAAAGTCGTGCTTGACCCTTGGAGGCACTTAGGAGGAACTCTCTTCCGTGCTCGCCCGCGGCGGGACAGGCCTTTGGGCTCCCTCCGCGGGGATGGCAACCTGCCTGGGCCCGAGGGGCTGCCCCGTGCGGGTCCTGTCGTTTGGCCTCCCCAGCACGCCAGCACTYCCCAGCGTGCGCATAGTCAAGCCAGAGAGGCGTGAGAGAGGGAGCAGAGGTGCTGSAGCAGGTGAACGGTAAGCGAAGAGGCGCTCCAGGTACGCTGGGTTAGCTGAGTGCAGGAGCCACGATGCGCTCGGTGGTGTCGCGGTTGAGTCAGGGTTGTGTTATTACACAGCCCCATGTGGGATGGCGTGGTTACTTCACGCTACAGCTTCTAGCAGCTTAATTAGGTTGGGCTGAGGTAGTAGGAGATGGGCAAACCCCCTGCTGCATATACAGTTATGCTGAGAAACAAGTTTTTCCCAGTACAGCTTTGCTTGCATGGGTTTTTTACTGGGATGAGTTGTGTGCAGTGTTTTGCTGATACTGGTATTGATGTACCTATGTTGGTAGCGGCTCCTAAACGTCRATCTCCTTTGATGTCCTTTCTTAAAAATAGAAAAAATGAGGCACAGAAATGAGTAAACAACTGCAGAGAGTTAGTCAGAGTTGGTATTGAAATCTGGGATGTTTTGCTTCTCGCTCCTGTACTCGGCAGCTCGCTAAGGCCTCCCTCGTGACGGTGTCTGGATGTATTCACTTTTTTAAGGCCGGGGCAGGGGCCACAGAAGACATGCCGAGATGGGAAGGAGAGCTGTGGAGCGTACCTGGAAGGTGCGGGAGGCTTCAGCTTGCTTCAGTTAGTTGCAGTCGGCGTGTACCTCCCCGCTCCCTGTCTGCCGTTGATCCTTCTTAAAGGTGTACTGCTAGAAACAGATTTAATAACAATACAAAGTACCTGGGAAATGCGGGCTGTAGCCTTTATGATCCTTTGCAGAAAAGGGCCTTGGAGATTTTAGCTTTTCTTTTCCTCAGGCCTCGGAGATAGACGTGTTCACATAACCCTGCTGCTTTATCATTCATATCGGTAACACACTTGCTGCCAAGATCTGGCATTTCCTGGTTAAAAAAAACTCGTGCCTAAAAATTGCTAGCTGTGAGGGAGTTTCGACTGAGACGACTGTTTTCTCCGCAGACACCTGGTGTGAACGGTGGTTGGGATCTTGGGCTCTCCTGGGATAAGGGGGCGGCCACCCTCGCACTCCCTTCTGCCGAGCAGTCAGTTGGCCTGATCTGCAGTGCTCTTGTCCTCCTCTGCTCTTTTTCTTTCCTCCCTTTTTTCTGCTTTTTTTTAACATGACAAAAGGTTCAGGTATTTAACCTTCAGAGGCATTGCTGTTGGGCTCAGTTCCCCTTGCCAACAGGATGGGGCTGCCTCCGAGTAACCAAGTCTGGGAGCGGGATGGGACTTCTCGCCAGGAGATTGGGTTTATCTGCTCCACCGTCCCCACCGCAGTGCGGAGGGAGGATCATCCTGAATTTGGAGTGAATGGAGTCTCCTACAGCAGCAGGTACAAGCACCTCTCGAAAGAACAGCCTCCTAGATACCCGCCGGTATTATCCTGGGTCCAAAACTCAGCAAAGAATTTTTAGCCCAGCAAGTTACTGAGAGCAAATGTAGGCCATGCTTTACCCTAATTCAGTGAAATAAAAACCAAGCCAAAATGTTTTGTAAAAATTAGTCTTTGATCTTTCCTAATGCGCAGCCTGTGTTAGTGGTCACAGCTGTCCAATTCTCTCAGCCCTTTCTGTTCTCCCTGATGCCTTTTCTGCACTGGTGCAGTTTCAGTGATGTCAGTGGAGCAGTTCCAGATTTATACCAGTTTGGCAAACCCCTAATGTTTAAAAATCATGAGTCAGGCTCCAGAAAATAACATGATTTTTCTTAAAAAGTCATGACTTGAGGATTTATTTTTTTAATTGTTCTGCTTTTACTCTTTACTGCTGATAGGTGCTTTTCAGGTTTTTTTGACATGTCCGTGAGGTCTGGAGGTCAGGGAAAGCCACGACTTCCGTTCAAACACAGGGCTCCAGGAAATAAAGCTGTTTAAGGGGAAACTTTATCAGAGATTGCTCTTGCTGTCAGTCAGGGCACACCCAGAGGGAGTTCTCTTTCCTGGCAGAAGCCCTGAAGCTCTCCATGTGTATAAAATGTAATAATTGTCAATATTGTGAGGTTCATATTAAAATCCTGAGAGTTGGCAGCATTGCGCCTTGGTAAGAACAGAGTATCATTCCTTCATCTCTTATTTTTACCAAGCCGGTAGGCAGAATACAAAACTGCCTACCCTAAGAGAGTTTGGTTTTAGCTTAAAACCGTGATACCAACAAGGTAGCCAAGTGTACCAGCTCATAGCTAATATTTTATGCTGATGGTTGGATTAGTTCAGCTGCTCGGCAGGAAGGCCTATGTGTGTATGCACTTGCACAAACCTCAACAATGCTTCCTCATATACATGTAGGAAGTCAGCCAGATACTCCAGTGATTATGGTTTTGTCTTTCTGTTGCCCATGCCTGTGCCTTTTATCATTTATTTGGAAAGTTAATGAAAACAAGCTTAGTACAAGGAAAAGCACCCAGCAGAGCAGCCATCAATGCTGCAGAAGTTTCTTCTTGCCTGCTTATAATTAATGTCTCTTCCAGCAGAGAGAGACTTCATGTGGCAACGCAAGCCAGCATATGCATCAGACTGCTGGAACAGCGATTATTGATAATGGCTGGGAGGGAAGGCTGCCTTAGGTGGAGAGAAGCCAGCGTGTCTTACCTGGTATCAAGGAAAGCACGAGAGCCATCTTTTTAAAAATATATATAAATATTTCAAAAAATGAGTACTTCACCTTCCTCTCCCACATCTACACCAGCAGCTCTGTGTGGTGTCGGTTACACTATGTGGCTGTTTTAAAAGACTTTAGATGGATTAAAAGTTCACTCTGGAGTGCTTGTGCAAAAAGGCCACCTGTGTTGCATTAAAATAGTGAGCAAATGTGTTTTGGAAGTGAAAGATGAAATGAGCACGTTGTTTGTGTTCAGTGCAAAAYACACAGACTGTGTGAATTGAAATTAAATGTGTATTGAACTTAATCAAGAAAGCTGTATGCAAGATAGAAGAATGGTAGAGACAGTGACCTCCACCAAGGTGGTCATGCAGATATGCTGGAGTATACAGTTCATATTAGTTCATATTTACAACAAAGTTAAGAGTTGACCAAGTCTTAAAAGTTTCAGGCACCACCCAGTTTACTCATCTAACTTGAGATGTGTCATAGTCTCTGAACTGTCGAATCCCTCAGCTTAAACTGCTGGCAACTTCTGCAGGTCTTGGCCGTGGGCTTCGGAGAGGCACTGAGTCACCATATCAGTGCTTTCCGCCAAACTCGGACCAGGGTTTTTCCAGTGCAGGATTTTAGCAATTCTGTGTAGATGGTGAGTTAATGACCCAGCAAGTGAATTGCTTCATGAGGCAGCATTAATAATAGTCATTCTCTTAACCCCATTCCATATTGCGTGCAAAAACTCCCCACTCAGCATCTGCAACTAAAATGGACAAAATCACAAATGTAAAATTGCAAGCATTCCCTCACTGAGGACGCTGCTCTGACATTTTGAAACAAGTATTTGGCTATTATTTTTAGTGCTGTACTGAGGATATAAATTGTATCAACAGCAACTGGAGTTGCTGGAAAACTTTCTGCCCAAAGGTTGAGAATGCTGGGAGATAATAATGAAGCCAAAGGCTAATGTTGCTCTTAAATGAGAGGTCACTTTTTCAGATTAGGGGGTGATACTTTTCATACACAAACCCACATTTTAGTTGATATCTGCYTGGTGTCTGGAGCAGATAGCATTAAAAGCTCTGACTTAAATGCACATCAGGAGGAAGAGAACGCATTTGACTCAGTGGCCTTATCTGCATGGAGTATTGTTGGCCGTGTGACTTTGCTTTTTCAATACACATTTCTTCCTCTTGCAGCTCTTGCATTGGGACCCCCTGATAACAAATCACCACGTCAGTTAATTGTCCGGGCTTTTTTTTTTTTTTTTTTTTTT